>NW_015662918.1:46297-63851 GCF_001515625.1 Sinocyclocheilus rhinocerous
TATAAATACTGTTCGGTTTCTGGCACAAACCGATCGTTTCGTGTCTTAGGACATCAATGTGTCGTCACGAGCCGCAGGGTTTAATTTGGTTTTGTTTGTGTATGTTTTTTTTACTCTCAAACCCGTGATTCCCATTCACCTCCATTATAAGACTGACAGACTGCAACGGTTTGAGTTAAAAATCCTAGTTTGTGTTCTACTGAAGAAACAAAGTCACCTACATCTTGGATGCCCTGGGGGTAAGCAGATAAACACCACATTTTCATTTTTGGGTGAACTATCCCTTTAAAGTTAAAAAAAAGAAGTGTAATGTTCTTTTTGGTACAAAATATCATGCTGACTCTACAAATATGATGGGCAGATTTATTATGCTGGCACTTTTCTGGTTATCTCTTCTAGCTGAGACAAGGATCTGTTTTAAGTACTATCATGGCGTAAGCGGTGCGCTGAGAGCCACAACTCCCTGCATCACAGTCAAGAACCCCAGAGCCTCGGTCAGTGTGAGTGTGTGTGTGTGTGTGTATGCAGACATTATTCTTTTGATATCATTATAGCTCACAAAAACACTATAAAGTGTGTTTTTATGAGCTATTTTTGTGTGCTGAAAACAGCATGAGTTTCACTCAAAGTTCAAAAGTTTGGGGTCAGTAAGATTTAAAAATACTGTTCTGTAGCTACTGTAGCTGTCTTGTTCGCTACAGGCCAGACTATGATTGGTAAAGGTTATACAGTACATGAGGTGCTAAGTGCTAAATGGCTGTTTGACTGCATCCTCACATGTGTTTGAAGGTCGGACATTTCTCAGTTCCCATAAGTGCAGGCCATTTATCATGTCACTGGATGGATATAGGGAACTCAGTCATATAGATATGGGAGCTTGTTCCCTGCTTAAAATACTTATTATTTATCATTGTAAGTCTGTGTTTATTACATAAGAAGGCCAGGTGTATGTTGCCTCTCATATCAGCCTATCTTCTAGGTCGACGGTCAAGGTGAAGGACAGCAAGCTTCAGACAGCAGCCGAAAATTGGTCAGCTTTACTCTATCAGGTACGTTTTCTGTGTGTAAGAGACAGAAGGCAATGATCAAATGATGATTTATACTCTTCAAATAGCTTATAATGCTGTTATCCTATTGGCAGATTTATTCAAGCTGTTTTTATTGCTAATTGGACTGTTGTTTGTTTTAGATATCCGGGCTGTGGGGCTGAAGAAGGGGATGTTTTTTAATCCAGACCCTTATTTGAAGATGAGCATTCATCCTGGCAAGAGAAGTTGCTTTCCGACATTTTCTCATCATGGCCAAGAGAGACGATCTGGCATTACAACTAACACTACTAATCCTGTGTGGCATGGAGAGGTGACACACACACACACACACACACACACACACACAAAGAGAAACAAACTCTCTAATGCAGGGCATGAAAATACAGACACATTCACTGGCAAATAAACAAGTGCTGAAACAGTTCAAACCAAGATGAGGGTTTTTTTTATTTTATTTTTTTCGATTTTCTCTTTGTTTTTCCATCTAGAAACACACTTTTGTGGCTCTTATGACAGACGTCTTAGTGGTTGAGGTTAAAGACAAGTTTGCTAAAAGTCGACCAATTATTAAGCGCTTTCTGGGTCAACTGAACATTCCGGTGCAGATGCTGCTGGAGAGACACGCATCAGGGTGAGCATCATGGCAGCATCTCATCTGATCATCACCACACTATAATGTGTCATTTATGTAAACAAACATGTTTCTGAACATAAACACTGCTTTTAGTCACAATATAACTGATCAGTAATACACTACTGTACAGAAGTTTGGGGTTGAGAAGATTGTTTAAAATGTTTTTGAAAGAAATCTCTTATGCTCACTAAGACTACATTTATTTGATAAAAATGCAATAAAACAGTAATATTGTGAAATTATTACAATTTAAAATGGCTGTTTTCTATTTTAATATATTTTAAAATGTAATTTATTTCTGTGATGGCAGCGCTGAATTTTTATTCAGCAAGGATGCATTGAATTAAGACATTTGTATAATGTTAAGAAATATTTCTGTTTTGAATACATGCTGTTCTTTTGAACTGTCTATTCATCAAAGAAGCTCGAGAAAAAAAAAAGTTAAAACATGTATCAAGTTTTACACATAAATATTCAGCACCACTCTTTTCAACATTTTAAACTGAAATTATATTTCACAATATTATTGTTTAAATGTATTTGATTAAATAAATGCAGCCTTGGTGAGCATAAGAGACTTTTTTTTCAAGAACATTAAAAAAATCTTACCAACTCCAAAATTTACAACAGTACTCAATGTGTGTAAATAAATTTGTGTGTTTATATGGCTTCAGGAACCAATCACTGAGCTTCTCTCTATGTCGTCGTTTGCCCACTGATCATGTGAGCGGTCAAATGCACTTTAAAGTGGATGTTACATCCATGGGCCAAGATGGTAAGATCACATGCACATTTATGCTGACTAAGCTGTTAATTTTCAATGGTTTTGAGATCATTTTACCCACTTCTCATAGACATTTCTCCTGAGACGATTCTGGGGGCAGCAGCCCTCAATGGAGCTCCTGGAACCCCTTCAGATGATGAAGAGCTGCCCCATCCTCTCCCTGTCCCATCAGCAGGCCCTTCCCCCACCGGCTCCCTGGGTTCCCATAGAAATGGGGAAGGGAGCAGCATTCGCTCCCCAGACACAGAGATGTATGGTACCACCCTGGACGATGAAACCCCTTCTTCACCTGACCCGCTCCAGGTTTCTTTCAGTGAGCAGCTTGATGCCATTGATGCACCTAAGGGCCCGGGAGACAGGCCTTTTGGGGCAGCTTCTCCCAAACTACGATCCAGCTTTCCCACACATACGCGCCTCAGCGCTATGTTACATATTGACTCAGATGAAGATGAGGAAAGGTCCACTGCTACAGAGGCTACGCTGCCTACATTTAATGGTGCTTCAAGGACTCAAAACACCACCCCAAAACCACCAATTACAGAACCTGTGTTTGAAAGAACTGTAGAGGAACCTCCAGAAGAGGCTGGCCTGGAGTCTGAAATAGAGACTCTGAATATAGGCGCAGAGGTGGCTCCTGAGCCAGAAGTCGTGCCGAGTTCAGTGGCCCCTGAGGTGGAAACAGCCAGTCTCATAGAGAGGCAAGAGGTAGAGGAGGAGGAAGAGGGGCTGGCGCCCAGTGAGGAGCTGGCAACTGAAGTTGATATCTCTTCAATGGCATCTGACTGCTGCCCGGGCCTTGTGTCTGCTTCTCAGGTCAGTTGCAGGTTTACTGAAAGAAGACTTAATTAATTTAAGTGGGTCAATGACATTTAAGAGTGTCCACGATCTTTTAAAAGTGTCCAGTCCTTTTACAAATCTAGTTTAAAACAGTATTGTAATTGTTAACTAATAAAAACTATAAAACTAATACAAATCATAAAAAAAAAAAAATTAAAACATTTAAAAATTAATTATAAATAATATATGAAAACGTATACTTTAAAAAAATTCCACAAAATTAGAAATGTTTTGGAAATAAAAGTAAGTTTAAGTACTTAAATTACTCAAACTAAAATCTAAATCAATTATAAATATAAACATAGAAAATAAAAACTAATAAAAATCACTACATAACAAAATTACTAAAAACCTAAACAAAATTAAAATGAAAACTAAACATATATATATGAAAAAGCTAATTTAAAATATTAATAACTACTATAATAGTGTATAAATAATACTAAAATATCACATGTGCCAAGTTCTCCAGAACATTTTACTTAGGAGATGTTCCACTTGCTTTGTCATAAAAAGATCAAATTATCTGCATATTGGTTGCACCACATGACTTTGAAGAAATAATAATAAAAGATTATGCCAAATTTCTTAATAAAGTTTGCTTTTCAAGAATTTCATTCTTTTAATGAATATTTATTCTTCAGTATGATACAATGACAGTTTAATCACCCTTTCATTTTTTAAATGTATGGCCTAAAATAACAAAATTAATAAATTAAAAATTATATTATGAATAGATACAGAAATGTATGAACAGCATTTTAATGTACTTTTGATTGAATTAATAGGTAGAGCAAAATAATAAATGTCACATGATTGACCCAAGTGTTGGATCTTCTGACCCTTGCACTCGACCTGAAATGTTTGATGCCAATAAATACAAAGAGAGGGGAAGGTAATCGTTCTCTATGAACTTGATCTTTATAGGAGGCAGAACAGGGGGCAGAGGCAGCCATTGACCCAGGGGGAGATGATCTTTCAGATGACCCACCCACAATTTATGAGGTTGCTGATGAAACCGTTCCAAACAATGAGCTAGAGAGGGACGCCCCAAAACCAGAACCATCAGCCAACGAGGAAGAGGAATGTGAAGATGTGACTGAGGACACAATGTCCAGAAGATGGAGCCTGGAGGCGACAGCCGGTGTGTCACAGGAGGATGAAGAAGAAGAGTTACTGCCATCAGTAGATGGAGAATCTGTGGACTCCGAGACCTTCATTACTGAGACAGAATCAGAATTAGGTATTCTCTGAATCATTGAGCTGCCCTTCGCTTGACAATTCATTTTAAGATGGAAAAGGAATCAAATATGAGTTTAGAATACATCCTGATGCCGTATTTAAAATATTGCAGGTGTCCCTCAGATCAACGGAGATCAGCGTGTTCGTTCTCTGCCGTCTGTAAGACAAGACATCCACCGATACCAGCGTGTGGACGAGCCCTTACCTCCCAGTGAGTGTGTGTATGTGTTTCTGTATGTCTGCATGTGGTTCCGTGTCTTTTATGTGTGTGTAAATACGTTGCTTATGTGTTATTTGTTTGTTTGTAATCCAAATTACTGAATGCCATTTCGGCTTGACAACTTAATCAGGTACCATCACACTCTACTCTCCATTCTCATTTCCCACCGTTCTTTCCTCAGACTGGGAGGCTCGTATTGACAGTCATGGCCGTATCTTCTTTGTGGATCATGTGAACCGCACCACCACATGGCAGAGACCCACTGGCCCACCTGCTCCTCAGGGTCTGACCCGCTCCAGCTCCATACTGCAGATGGAGCAACTCAACCGCAGGTTAGATAATTAACTTATATTTTTCACATGTCATATAATATTACAAAGCTGAAAATCTAACTTAATGCTGAGAGGACACCCAGCAAACAGAATATTCTCCTAATGTTTTTGTGAATCAATTTAAAACATTCTAAGAACATTCTTTAAAGGCTTACCATACATTAATCTTCTTATGAAGTTCTTGAAACCAAAAATTGCTAGCTGTGCAGCAAAGGTGTGGTCACATTCACCTTTGTATGCAAAATTCAGTGAGCAAAATGCAAAAATTTCAATAGGAATCCTGATATTTCATGAGAGGGTCATGTGAAGCGATAGAATTCCCAGCATGGATTTCACATCAAATTCAAGTTTGTTAACTGTTAAGACTTGAATTTGATTGTAAAAAATACTTGCACACTGCAAAAATTTTAAGCCATTAAACTGAAAATGGAAGTTTAATTGTTATAACCAGAAGCGATAAATTCATTGACCCGTTTGTCCACTTAAAAGAAAATGAAACCCTGAAAAGAAATTATTGTGACAAGATGAATGGAATGAAAAAATGATACTTGGAGTTTGATTGTGCAAAGTAATGTAATACTTTTCTGAAAGTGTGATTTCTGCATTGTCTCTCTGGCAGGTATCAGAGTATTCGTAGAACAATGACCAGTGAAAGGTCTGAGGAACAAAGAGTGGATGATCCTCCTTCTGAAGAGACAGAACTGCTGCCCCACTCCATCGGTGGTAAGCTGTCAATCAAAGTGAGAACTCCAGATGATGGTGTTTAGGAAAGTAAATGATCACTATGCTGAGATAAATGTAAAATGCCATAGTCTGGGTAGAATAAGTGGATTTTGTTCAGTCTGTGCTTGTTGATGTGTCTGTTCTCGTGTAGAATACCGAAGGGACGGCTTTATGGGTCAAGCCAACTCACGTTCTCGTCTGGCTTTGCTGCTTCAGTCTCCTGGTGCAAAGTTCCTCTCCAGTCCAGACTTCTTCTCTGTTCTGCATTCTAATACTGTGAGCTAAAGCACACAGAGACACAGATATCAGTGCTTTACACACACACCTTAAACTAAGTCATTGATAATGTATAGCCAGCATTATTACAAAGCTACAGAGCACCACACATAACACGTGAGGGAAAAACAAGAGAACATGCCACAAATTAACAAGTTGTGGGAACAAATTCTTAATTTGTGGCCACAATATCTTTTTTTTCTGCATGCCATATACAAACAATAAATAAATAAATAAATTAAACCGTACAAATAATTTATATTATATTATATTATATTATATTATATTATTTTATATTATATTATATTATATACATTTTAGCTAACATCTTTAGCTACATTGTAAAATGTTTTCCTCTATTTTAAATTCTGTCTCATTCAGGTCTTTGTGTCTCTTACATTGTTTTTCTGAGCTCTGTTTTTGTCTTATTGCTTTAAATGGGGACTCCTGAGCTTCTAGCCATCTAACAAAGATTTCATGCTTACATTTCATATTCAATTCCTCTCAGGTCATTTTTCCTGCATTCGGTAACTAACTGTTGTTGCAAAATGGTGCTAATTTGCTGTTTAACTTGTGCTGATATAAGAGAAAATGTAGAATAAAATGAGACTTGTAGCAGTGGCATATTGCCAACTATCCATGTCAGGCCATTATAACAAAATATTTAATTGCTCAGTGATTCGACTGGCCAATCAGAATCAAGTATTAAAAGAGCCGGACAATAATTTTCTGATTTGTTTTCTTCATTTCCCTTTAGAGTGCCTATCGCATGTTCACAAGTAATACGTGTCTGAAGCACATGATCAGTAAAGTTCGACGGGACGTCCAACACTTCGAACGGTACCAGCACAACCGGGACCTTGTCAACTTCCTCAATCTGTTCTCCAACAAGCAGCTGGAGCTGCCACGGGGCTGGGAGATGAAACACGACCACACTGAGAAGGTGTGTATTTGTATTTTTTCTCCCTTGGGAACTGTGCACCTGTTCTTTCTTAGGGGCCTCTAGACCTGCATATGAGTAGTCTGATGGGACAAACTGTACAGACAGAAACTGAAAGCTGAGTTTAGGATGTTCATGTAGGCCCATCTGGTGGGCTTCCTAATGCCTTAATTAGTGTCTCTGACAGGAACAATGAACAGATGCTTGTCTTATTTATTCTAATCGGCCTGTCCGTTCTGTATACTTCTGCTGATGTTTCACAGACGCTTCTTTGCTCACACTCTCTGTCTATGTGTTTATGTATCACAGCCCTTCTTTGTGGATCATAACTGTCGTGCCACAACATTTATTGACCCACGGCTGCCCTTACAGAACTCCCGGTCCAGCGGCTTGCTGGCTCACCGACAGCACCTGACCCGCCAGCGCAGCCACAGTGCAGGAGAGGTGAGAACTCTAGTTCTATATACAGTACAGATTTCAGTAATACACATTCACTGCCATAAGTTTTTGAATGGTAGAGTTAAATAAAGTGCTAAACAAAAAAAGTTTAAAAAAAAGTTACTTTTTGAAATAACTAACTGCAATGCCAATTACTTGGTTTGCCATGTCTTGACTGACAGCTCTCATGTTGCCATGTTGAGAGAAATCGGGAGTAAGTGCAGAGGCGTTGTGTGCTCTGTGTGAACATGATGTTTACTGTAGTTCTAGACTAAATATGAACATGTATTTACTCATCTTACCTGTACAAAAACAGATTCAGTATTCCTCAAAATAAATAAAAACAGTCAAAAGCAAACTCAGAATATTATACAAACCTGCAATAATTAAATATATTAAATAAGACAAATATGCATTTAATCCCATTTTATTAACCATGATCTTTGCTACTGACCTTCGATGATCCAATTCAGCCATAATAAGCAAAAATGACACATTTGTGTTTCATTTTAGTTATTGCTGAATAGTGTTGAACTTTCTTCTCCTGCATCATATTCTTCATGCAATTTGTTTGAGCTGCGCCCTCTACTGTACAGACACGAATGTACATTTCCTTCAGCCTGAGGCGTATTTATTTCACTTTTGTTGTGAAAAGGGCTTTTACATTTGTAAAATAACTTTTTTTTATATTAAAAACAAGCAAGAAAACCCTGCCCAGATTTAAAAAGTAACTCTAAGTAACATAATTAGTTACTTTTTTAGAGAGTAACTCAACATTGTAATGCATTACTTTTAAAAGTAACTTTCCCCAACACTGGTCATTAGGAATATACACTGAAATCGTGAAGCCTCCTCTCATGTTTCAGGTAGCAGATGACTCTCGCTCTCCGAGTCCTCCTGTCCAGGGCCGGTCATCAAGAAACAGTCAGTATCAGGACTTGGTGCCTGTCGGTGAGTGTGCAATCACATGTTTACAATGTGTGCACACTGACATGTCATAACACATTACACATCTGTGTTTTTACAGCTTATAATGAGAAGATTGTCGCCTTTCTGAGACAACCCAACATTTTTGAGATTCTGCAAGAAAGACAGCCGGAGCTCGTGAGAAACCACTCCCTTAGGTACATTTTCTTACAGTTTTGTGTTTTAACAACAGATGTCGACAGAGTGCAGGATTTCGTACTGTACATTTAAGAGATTGTGCTAAATGCTAAAATGTTTCATGGTTTTTTTTGGTTTAGAGAGAAGGTTCAGTTCATCCGCAATGAGGGGCCAACTGGGTTGGCCCGTCTGTCCAGTGATGCAGACCTAGTTATGTTGCTCAGGTTAGTGTGCACGTCATGTGCATCATATTAATTACAGCTAATCATATGCCTGCCTGTTTCCCTTTGCTTGAGATACGCATGCATTAGTTGACTGTGTATGTACTGGACACTACCGTTCAAATGTTTGGGGTCAGTATAAGATTTTTTTGAAGTAAATACATTTACTCAACAAGGACGCATTAAATTGATCAAAAGAAACAGTAAATATGATTATAAAAACACTGAAATTTTAGTTTATAGTAAATATAAGTAATTATGATTTCTATTTTAAACAAATGCTGTTTTTAAACATTCTTTTCATCAAAGAATCCTGATAAAATGTATAACAGTTTCCACAAAATTTTAAGCAGCACAACTACTTTGCTAATAAACCATGATAATAATAAAAAAATGTTCCATGAGTAGCAAATCAGCATATTTGAATGATTTCTGAAGGATCATGTGACACTGAAGACTGGAGTAATGATGCTGAAAATTCAGATTTGCCATAACAGGAATAAATTATATTTTTGAAATATATTAAAATTGTAAATAGTTATTATAAATTGTAATAATATTTCACAATATTACTGTTGGTATTGCATTTTTGATCAAATAAATGCAGGCTTGATGAGCCTAAGAGATTTCTTTCAAAAAACAAATACAAAACAACAACAACAAAAAGAAAAAAAAAAAACATTAAAAAATCTTTAAAACTTAAATCAACCCAAAATGTTGAATGGTAGTGTATATAGTATGTAAAAAAAAGAAAAAGCTGTGTACATATTTTATGATGGCCTGACTTTGTACACCTAGCTCAGGTTAGAATACACACCTGTTACCTGGCCCTCTCTCCTTGCAGCCTGTTTGAAGAGGAAGTGATGTCTTATGTGCCGCCCAATGCCTTACTGCTCTCCAGCTACTGTCATGCCTCCCCACAGAGCTCCCCTGGTGAGACGTCACATGACCCGGACTCACATTTTAACAAATAGTTCCCTGTTTCCTCCCTTTTTCCTGCCTTTTATCCTCCATTACAAGACTAAATAATGAAACTAAATAACGAAAGTGGAAGACCCTGTGGACTAATCTGTATGTTTACCTGATCATGCATGTGTTTAAAACAGTTATTCTGATTGTGATATATTTGCTTTTAATTGTTAGAAGAGCCTTGCATTGTGGATGGATTTGCCAAGGTAGGTTTCAACCCACTTTTCATTCCAGCTATTCACATCTTCTCTTGCTCACAGGAACTCCACGAGCCAATGCTCGAGCCCCTGCACCCTACAAGCGGGATTTTGAGGCCAAACTAAGAAGCTTTTACCGCAAAATGGAAACCAAGGGCTACGGGCAGGGGCCGGGAAAAGTGAAGTGAGTTCCATCTTCAAAAACATTCGATAATTCTCCATCAACAACAAGCATCTGATGTCCACCAGTTCGGTGGTTTGTTGAAAGAACTGAAATTCTGTCTAATGGAGTCTAATAGTTGAAATAAGTCAAATATATTGATAAATGTCCATTTTGTCAACTTTAATTTCCATTTTTTCTACCAAGAAATTAGCATTGTAAACATTAAATAACTTGGTTGTTTCTACAACTAGACTTTGTTCTAGATCTTTAGACCTAACAATATGGTGCATCAAGGTAAACTGTCAGCACCAAATATGGAGCCACTTTGATATGCTTAAATTAATCTGTCCTTCTCTGGATTATCTGGTTTATTGTGTCCTAATGTGGTTTTACTTACCTTTCCAGGTTAATAATTAGAAGAGCCCACCTGCTGGAGGACGCTTTCAATCAGATCATGTGTTATTCTCGCAAAGACCTCCAGAGAAGCAGGCTTTACGTCAGCTTTGTTGGAGAAGAAGGGTTGGTATTATTGAGATCATTTAAGTGACGTTTCTACGTTACAACAGGTGTTTATCTCATACAAATTGTAGCTGTAATTTAAATGAAGATGCCCCTTTAGTTCATTTTACATTTTGTAACCTAAACCACATTACAGTATTATTACATATATTTGTGCATTGATTGGAAATTGTCAGTGCATTATATATAGCCATCTGTTTTTCTTCAGGCTGGACTATAGTGGTCCATCCAGAGAGTTCTTCTTCCTGGTCTCCCGTGAGCTCTTTAACCCATACTATGGACTGTTTGAATACTCAGCTAATGACACTTACACTGTGCAGATCAGCCCCATGTCAGCCTTTGTGGACAACCATCATGAATGGTAATCGATCAATGGATGGATGAATTGAATTTACAGCAAATGTCCAAAGGGTATAATAATCTTGTCTTCTTTAGGTTCCGGTTCAGCGGACGCATCCTGGGGCTTGCTCTAATTCATCAGTACCTGTTGGATGCATTCTTCACCCGACCCTTCTACAAAGGCCTTCTTCGCATGTGAGTCTTCACTTGTTTTAAGCACTTGAGGATGTAACATCTGTTTAATTCTGTCACTTAATATGTAATTTATATCTCTCTGCAGTCCATGTGATTTGAGTGATCTAGAGTTTTTGGATGAGGAGTTCCATCAGAGTCTCCAGTGGATGAAGGACAATGAGATTGAGGATATGCTAGACCTCACCTTTACTGTCAATGAGGAGGTGTTTGGACAGGTACTAACGGCTTATGGGTGTGTGTTTGTGTTTTGGCTGATAGCGTCAGTATATTTAGAGGACTAATCTGGGATTTAGCGGCTCTCTCAATATTTGATGGTAAATATTTGACATTTACATCTAGAAAAGCCCTAAACTCCCACAAGAGTAACATATCTGCGAAAGTGTTATTTTAGTATTATTTATAGACCGTTAGTATGTATTATTATGAATAGTAGTATTCATATTCTGAATTATTATTGTTTAATAATTAATATTAATATTTTTTTTATATTTTCAATTTTCGTTTTAAATTCAAAGTAGTATTCAAAGTAATTTTATGTGCTTTTGTCATTTTATTGTCTATTTAGCATTAATTAATTTTTTTGTTTCAATTTTTGAGTTTTACGTTTTTCATCCAATATTTATATTTCATTTTGTTTCAGCTTTATTTCAGTTACCGTAAAACATTAAAACAAGTTGGCGCTGATAGCCTAGTGGGCAGTGCGCCAACATATAATGCCGTTGCGTTATGGGCGTCCCGATTTCGAAACCCAGCCCCTCCCCCCCACTTCACTTCCTATCTACTCCACACTGTCCTATCATAATAAAGGCAAAACGGCAAAAACAAAACCCATTAAAACATACTTTTCATATTTTTTCTGTTTTTCTATATATTACTTTTCTAAGTGAAATTATTTGCTTTTTTAGTAATATGATTGTAGTTTTCACCAGGCAGTTAGTAAAAAAACAATAAACAATTCCCGCAAATATGCAAATAAACAAGCAAATATGCAAACATCCAGCCACAACTCAGACAACAGCCTAAAACCACATTAGCAACACCCTAGTAACCACCCTAGCAACACTCTAAGAACCAATGAAAACACTTTAACAATGGAATTAGCACTTGAAAAGTTATAAGAACAAGATTATATCTGCAAATTTTGTACTGGCCAGTACAAGTTTCTTTAGAAATGTTAAATCTATTTTAGTTAGCCAAGGTTATTGTGAAATGATATAATATGAGAGTGAACTGGAGGCTTCTTTATGTCAGATTACAGAGCGTGAGCTGAAGCCTGGTGGGTCTGGCATCCCTGTGTCAGACAAGAACAAGAAAGAGTACATTGAACGCATGGTGAAGTGGCGGATTGAGAGAGGTGTGGCCCAGCAGACAGAGAGTCTCGTGAGAGGATTCTATGAGGTATGTTGTCATCTGAGTCTGTGAATATTAATGACTCATGATTTAACTCTGGTTGATCTGAGACCATGTGGCTGCACAGGTGGTGGACGTCCGTCTCGTCTCCGTGTTTGATGCCCGAGAGCTGGAGCTGGTCATTGCTGGGACAGCGGAGATTGACCTAGCCGATTGGAGAAGCAATACAGAATACAGAGGAGGTATTTTGCTGGAAGAGATTCAGGTGTTGTTTTACACCAGGATATTATAATGTATATATTACAGCTGGATATCATAATGTGACTTTATCTCTCTCTTTGAAGGTTACCATGATAACCACATAGTGATTCGATGGTTCTGGGCTGCAGTGGAGCGTTTCAACAACGAACAGAGACTACGACTCCTTCAGGTACACCCAGATCTCACAAACAGAATGGGTTTGATATACTACCATTCAAAAGTTTGAATTTTTTATTTTTTTTAATAAATCAATACTTTTGATTAGCAAAGATGCATTCAATTTACCAAAAGTGACAGTAATGGCATTTATAATGTTTTAAAAGATGAATGCTGTTCTTTTTAAATTTCTACTAAGCAAACAATCCTGCAAAAAAATTGTCATCGTTTCCACAAAAATATTAAGCAGAAATTGTTTTCAACATTGATAATCTTAAGAATGTTTTTCTTGAGCTCAACATATTAGAATGATTTCTAAAGGACATTGTGACACTTAAGACTGGAGTAATGGCTGCTGAAAATTCAGCTTTGCTATCACAGGAATAAATGACATTTTAAAATATGTTAAAATAGAAAACAGTTATCTTAAATTGTACTAATATTTCACAATATTACTTTTTTTACTGTATTTTTTTTTAACTAAATAAATGCAGCCGTCAGCGCTGATAGCCTCGTGGCTAGTGCGTCGACATATAGAGCAACTGCGCTCACAGCGACCCGAGTTCGAATCCCGCCTCAAGGTCATTTGCTGATCCCGCTCCCCTCTCTCCACCTCAATACTTTCCTGTCATCTCTCCACTGTCCTCTCAAAATAAAAGGCACAAAAAGCCCAGAAATATAACTTAAATAAATGCAGCCTTGAGAGCATAAGAGACTCTTACTGAAAAGAATCTCACTGACTGAAATTAGCCAAGTCAACATGTACTTTGCTTTTTTCCAGTTTGTTACAGGCACTTCCAGCATTCCCTATGAGGGTTTTGCCTCTCTGCGGGGCAGCAATGGCCCACGTCGATTCTGTGTGGAGAAATGGGGCAAAGTGTCCTCCCTCCCACGGTATTTCTGAGCTTTTTTTATGTCTAGTGTCTCACACAAGGATATTACAGTAACTTTTATGTGTTAACCCATACTGATTATCAATCAGCTAATGCCACATTGTCTTTATATGTTGGTGTAGGGCTCACACCTGCTTTAACCGCCTGGATCTCCCTCCCTACCCCTCCTTCGCCATGCTCTACGAGAAGATGCTCACTGCTGTGGAGGAGACCAGCACCTTTGGTCTGGAGTGAGCTCCCATCACAGCAAAAGTGCTACTGATTTTTTTTTTCTTTCCCAGTTCTCCACAACCTGGCTTACCATGCAGGCTTCATTCTCATCCCTCACTCTTCCCTACGACCTTGGTAACCGGACACTTATATAATTGTTTTGTCAAAGTCTACGGAACTGGAATATATGCCATCAAATGACTCACTGGGCATGTGCCAACTCCTGCTCTATACTGTTTGGAATCTAAATCCTGTGATAACTGCATTCAATTCCTCACACAAAAACAGACTTACACATTCACAGAAATCAGAGCTGGAGTCTTGATCATTTGGTTTTGGTTTTTCTGTCTGGACCAGTACATTTTGATCTACGCTGTAGGGTTTTGCCTTTTGTTCTTGAATGAGCTGCGTTTTTAAGTCCAAAGATGTTTCATTACAGTAATGTAGTCACTCTATTTCATATCTGTAGGGTTTGAAGGAACAAACCTGTGATCGTTTTTGCTGCAGTGCTTTGTCATGGAGATTTGATGTCAGTTAAGACCAACTTTTTTGGTTTCACTTCGGCGGTCTTGGTTTTGAGGGATCTGACCTAAATGATATTGATCTTGGCTGCAGCTCTGAAAACACAACTTTTTCCCCCATCTTTTAAGAGAATGAAAACACACAAAACAGCATGCACACTCTTTTATAGAGATTCTTGCACCAGATGTAGTGGTTGTAGAATAGCAACCTGAATGTCCTAGGTTCAAACCGTGAGCTAGAAATTTCCTCTATCACCTCTTGTGCCCTTGAGCAAGACATTTATCAGCAAACTGTTCCCGGGGACTGTAAATGTAGTAATTCACTTTGGTTGGTCGACACTGATTAACTAACAAACACCAACACTTAGTACTTTGTTACATGCACACATTTTTAAATCCACTTCAACCTTTTATGCAACCCACAAATGTTACTAAAAACTATGAATATATCAACACTGATCACCATGTGCAATATGTGCAACAGATTTTTGTGTATCAGGAAAGGTAGATTTGTTCTTAGAGTCCATCATAAGGAGACCTATTGCTCTAAACTGTGGAGACAGACACAAACAGTGGCCTTGAAATTGTCTTTATTAAAATGTATAGTTGGGTATAGTTAATAACATGGTGATGTGTGCAGTCCACTGGAGTAACTTAAACCAGGGCTGCAGTGGTTAAAACCAGTAAAATGTGAACAAGCTTCTTCTGGAAAATGAAAGGGGGAAAAAACAAAGAAAAAGATGAGAAGAACTGTTTAACATGTGTAGGGAGCAGCAAGCCAAACTAAAATACCCTTGCACAAGAGGTATGAAGTGTTTTGGAAATATGGCATAATAATGGAACAATCTCTGAGCAGGAATTTCCATTTAATGGACCACAGATAGAAGCTCAACACTAAAATAAAGGATGAAAAGGTCCTCATTTTTGGGTGACAAGTTGCACCCCTCGTTTACAGACATGTAGTTTTTTTTCTGTGGTCCCTTTCCCAAGCCCTCTCACACACACACACACACACACACACACACACACAGCAATACAAGGAAATCACACATTCACACCATACAAATGCTGATCTGGCCAAAGCACGGATCCTAGGATATGGATTTGTCTTGAAACAGCTCCTGTCTCTATGTAATTGATCTTTGGATAAAATACTGCATGCAGGGTCAAAGAAGCAGTACCTGAGTTTGACCCTTAGATGGCGTTGTGTCATAACTTGATATTGCATGCTGGAATTAGTGAAACAACAGGAGTCCAGATTAGTTTAATTTGCATGAAAAATTGCTGAATCGGGTGGGATGGGATTGGGGACAAAAATAAATAAATAAAATCACTTTCATACTTTTCATACTTCATCTGCGCTGTTATTTAAACTTTATGGGTCACTGATCGTGTAAAATGATGCTGATGAAAGAGCCATCACTTGAAAACTGTTGGTGAAAATGTGAAACTGCATGCGTTCCATGATGTGTCCATATTTGTATATAGCTGTAATATATGTATGTCAGTCTTGTCCCGTGTTTAAATTATATTTTGCACTGAATGTACCAGAGTTTTGAGTCCTAGCCTGGTCTCTTTTGGTGTTTGTCTTTGTGAGTTGTGACTGCTTTCATTTGTTTGGCAAATACTGGTACTTTTCCCATGATTTACATTTTATCTTTCTGCTAGGCCAGTCAAACTGCACATGTCAGCTTACTCACTGAGTTTGTCTTTCCATGTTCCAAAGTCCAGTACTTCAGTTGTCAACTGGAGGGACAAGAAAACCCAAAGATTCAGACCTGCAAAGTTCCAGTTCCTCAGCATCTGACAGTATTACAACGTGCAAAACAGATAAGCAGGAACTGAACACTCAAACATAAATAATTACTTATTACCAAATGCATGAGTAGTATGTTTATTATGAATCATTAGTGACCCTGGACCACAAAACCAGTCATAAGTTGCACAGGTATACATTGTATGAAAATTAAAAATGATTGATTTTTCTTTTATGCCAAAAATCATTAGGATATTAAGTAAAGACCATGTTCCATGAAGATAGTTTGTAAATTTCCTACCTACCTACCTATTTCCTTCCTACCTATGTGCATTGCTAACTTAATTTGGACAACTTTAAAGGCGAATTTCTCAATATTAAAATTTTTTTATACCCTCAAATTCCAGATTTTCAAATAGTTGTATCTCAGCCTCAGTATCTCAGATGATAAACCTTACAAAAAAAAAAAAAAAAACGACCCTTATGACTGGTTCACATTTTAAGAATGCATATTATATCAGCACCATATTGTATATCGTTGATTACGTGATCGGTATTACTGGATAGGCTATTTAATTTAATTTTTTTGCTTATTTTAATATTGAGATAGCTATCACTAATTTAATGAAACAGTACTAAGCCTATATCGGCCATTTATCGTAATTGTCCATAGCATTAAATTACTGATTATCTATCTATCTATCTATCTATCTATCTATCTATCTATTCAATTCAGTTCAATTCAAAATTGCTTTATTGGCATAACTGTAAATGATACAATATTGCCAAAGCTTAGTATACATGTACAAAAAGATACAAAAAAAATAATTATTATAATATAATAACAATAATAATAATTAAATTAACATCATATTAATAGAATGGAATATTATAACATCTTAGAAGTATTAAACTGTTACAAATTAGACCGTGTGAACATTTGATACCACAGTCTTTAACTTACATAGAAACACACATACATACTAAGGATCACTGTGGTGGACAGTACACTCTAAAAAATGCTGGGTTAAATACAACCAAGTGCTGGGTAAAATAGGTAACACACTGAGGTCAGACACAACACACATTCACCTGCTGTTTCTCAGGCTGTGGCACATCCACACGTATCTCGCAGCCAGTGCTGCTGTCTGTCCCTCTCCTAATACTATCTTTATTTGTTCTGTTTCACTAATGGCTGTAAAGTTCTTTATTAAGTTGGTGAATT
>NW_015662918.1:63861-81368 GCF_001515625.1 Sinocyclocheilus rhinocerous
CTTTGCTCTCTGGGTAACCAGCTCTTTCTGTGTCTCAATGCTCTTTCTGTGTCTCAATTGCTAGACTGTGCTCACCGAGCCTGTACTTGGTCAGGATCCGTCTCTGCTTTGTGTCTCTGACACTCTGGAGATAATCTTCCAATTCATAATTTGATTTTACAGTTCGATAGTATTGTAATTTACTTTGTGTTTTAGTTTCCTGATCCCAATGTTCCAGATATGTATTTTTAGATTGTTTGATAATTTGATTTATTTTGATGTTCGGGTGAGTGCTGGTTTGAGACTGGTTAGTGTTAGTAGAGTTAGTCAGGTTAGTAAGTCTCAGAACTAGCTGACTGAGTGGACTCTTTTCAGGGTTCAGTTCTTGGGTTTGTAGTGCTTTAAAATGTAGCGATTCTGTGGGACTTGATTTAAGATGCACCCAGAATTTGAGAGATCTCTTATGCATATTGATAATGAATGGGAATCGACCTAATTCTGCCCTACATGCGTTATTGGGTGTTTTTCTTTGTAGTTTTAGAATCATTTTGCAGAATTCTGTGTGTAGGGCTTCTGTTGGATGTCTGTCCCATCTAGTGTAGCTCTGATCACTGAGTGGACCCCAAACCTCACTTCCATACAGCGCTATGGGCTGAATCACACTATCAAAGATTTTACACCAAATTGGAAGTGGTATTTCAATATTTTGGAATTTTTTCTTGATTGCGTATAGAGCTCTTCGAGCTTTATCTTTGAGAGCATTTATTGCCAAACTGAAACTCCCCGATGCAGTGATGATCAGGCGTGTGTTCTAGGGCGGTGCTGCCTCTGAACTGGTATCTGTGTTCCTGACATCTGGGCTTTTTCTGAAAGACCAGAATGTTGGTCTTTTTGAGATTTACTGCCAGGGCCCAGTTCTGGCAGTAGTTCTCCAGCAGGTCCAGGTGCTGCTGTAGTCCCTGTGGGGTGGATGACAGCAGCACCAGATCATCTGCATACAGCAAAAGCTTGATGTTTTTGTCTTGTAGAGTAAGACCTGTAAGTCTTACTTGTAGAGTAAGTTATGCCTTGTCTGTCTGTCTGTCTATCATCTGTGTATCTATCTATCTATCTATCTTACAATGGGCGAAATTCTAACGATCATCAGATGACGATAGAGGTGACGTAGCGCTGGCATCAGAGCAGAATTTGAAACCGTGGAGCCGGTGGACAAGAGGCGAATCTACGAATCGAAACCGATTTACCTCAGCATGGACTAGTTAGCCAGACAAGCGTTTACTCTGCGTTCAGCTTCTTTCAGAGTTTATTAGATAGTTTGTCCGCTGTTGTTCCCGTGAGAAGAGGAAGAGGGTGTCCGTTCTAAACTTTAGTGGAGTGATTTTGTCCTGCGTGGAACACAGCGCTGTCTGTCGGTCGGTGTGTATTTTTAACAAAATGAGGCGAATCTCTTTGTACGTTTGTCTAAATAAAGGTCAGAGTTTAATCTGGGAGTTTTAGCATTATCTCTGAAAGCTAAATGAGCTAATCTGCGCTAGCTGGAAGCTCTTCGCATCGGTTTATCGTGTTCAAACTCAACTGAACTCCACTAAAGCGACTTAATTTATTGTCAACCCTTTCTGAATAACCGCGAACTAAACTCTTTTACTAAAGCCCTTTCGCCGTTGACGGCGTGAACACCGTGAAGAGGCCGGTGGCAGTGGGTGTTTTTTTTCCCTCCTGGTATTGAGTCTGAACATGAGCAAAGTGCTGGCTAAGTGATAATAAGCGGTCTGCAGATTGACTGGACACTTGCGGGACACTCGCTGGAGATGATGGCCCGGAGGAGGCTGGACAGTCGCAGTGGATCCTCGGCTCTGCTGTCAGAGATCCACACTCACATCCACACGGATCCTCTGGACGCCGTGTTTGACATGAGCAACGAACTGGGCAGGTGTGTAAAATACTCCTCATTACCTTAAAGATGTCTTCTTTTAAGTGTTTCCATGTTTCATTTGATGTTGTCATAAAGTTTTTATGTATGTTGATGAACATTAAAGTGACTGCACACATGATAATGTAAATATGTGTCTGTAAATATGTATATGCATGGGTTTCTGTTCTGTCATATCTTGAAATTCTGTGATACTAAAGTACTGTCATGTTTAATGAAATAAAGTACTTGTCACTAGTAGTTTTAGGGAACTATAGCTTGTTTTTGTAGTCTCAATTTATTGCTCTACACATCATCTCATGTCTTTGAGTATGTGTTTATAGTTTGAATATTTATTACAATTTAGTATCAAATGATTCTTAAGATATCATTCTACAGTAGTCAACATTTGAAGTGGATCAAAAAAGTTCATCAAAGTTGTCCTAAGACAAGAACACATTTTGGTTTTAGGACAACTTTGATGAAAGGTTTTGATCCACTTCAAATGTTGATTAGTGTAATATGTCAGGTGCTCTTTTCCTATTATTATCAATGTTGAGCACTGTTGTGCTGCTTAATATTTGTGTGGAAACTGATTAATGTTTTTTCAAGACTGACTGATGAATGGAATTTTCAATATACAAATCTTAATTGTTATTTTTAATCAACTTAATACATCCTTGCTTTATAAAATGTACTTGTTATTTCATCTCATTGGGTATGCGCATATAGTTGTAATATTTACAGCATCATTACCATTAAGGGAATTATTGTGGTCCCAAATCATAAGGCAACATATGAACTGTAGGATAGATGTGTTCCTGGTTTATTTAGTTTATTTTTTGACAGAGTGAGTAGGACTGAAGGTTGTATGGAGTCTGTCCTGCTTAGCTATTCAGGATTGGAAAGACCTTGCTAACTGAACTGACATTTGAAGTGGATCAAAAAAGTTCATCAAAGTTGTCCTAAGACAAGAACACATTTTGGTTTTAGGACAACTTTGATGAAAGGTTTTGATCCACTTCAAATGTTGATTAGTGTAATATGTCAGGTGCTCACAAAACTTTTCCTATTATTATAAATGTTGAGCACTGTTGTGCTGCTTAATATTTGTGTGGAAACTGTGATTAATGTTTTTTCAAGACATTGAATTTTCAATATACAAATCTTAATTGTCATTTTTAATCAACTTAATACATCCTTGCTTTATAAAATGTACTTGTTATTTCATCTCATTGGGTATGCGCATATAGTTGTAATATTTACAGCATCATTACCATTAAGGGAATTATTGTGGTCCCAAATCATAAGGCAACATATGAACTGTAGGATAGATGTGTTCCTGGTTTATTTAGTTTATTTTTTGACAGAGTGAGTAGGACTGAAGGTTGTATGGAGTCTGTCCTGCTTAGCTATTCAGGATTGGAAAGACCTTGCTAACTGAACTGTGACTAATATGTGTGTGTGTGTGTGTCTGCTAAAGCACTACAGCACGGCTTTGGATCTTGCAGGAAGGAAACCCATGTGGGAACCAGACCCAGTTTTGTGCTGTGCTGTAGATTGAACTTTGAATACTGAGAAAGAGGAAGTGACATTGGTCTCTTCCTCTCTCTCTCTCACCATTTGCATACAGCCTTATTCGGGTTGTTTTTATGCTGCTAGCTGTGTTGTTTAACAGGAAATTATTTCACAGTTCACTTACAGTTTTAACTCTTCAGTGTGAAGATGTTTTGTTGTTTGTTTCTGTGGAGGAAGGTGCAGTTCTGTGCAAATAAACTAGTAAATATGAGTGTGAATACTGTTAATTGTTACATGGTTTTTATGAGATGACGACATGCAAAGTTGTTCAAATAGAGCAGTTTCGTTTTGAATCGGGACCATAAGAATGGTTTTATTGGTGTTTACTTGCATTGGAAAATACCTTGAAATGTCAGGGATTTTTCCCTGGTCTGGGAGAGTCACAGAAATTATTAAAATGCTAAGAAATCATGGAAATATCAGTATTGATTCTAGTCATACGCAGGGTTTTCGTTATCATATTGATATACACAATTCAAAACATTTGAGGTCTGTTTTTTTTTTAAATAAATAAATAGCTACTTCTAGCAAGCATGCATTAAATTAATCAAAAGTGACAGTAAAGATGTTACAAAGGATTTCAAATAAATGCTGTTTTTCTGAACTGAAAAGTGTTATGGTTTTCACAAAAATATCAAGTAGCTGTTTAGCTGCTGTGTTCAACATTAATAATTAGATGAAACGTTGCTCAAATCAGCATATTAAAATGATTTTTAAAGGATATGATACTAAAGATTGGGGTAATGGTTGTTGCATATTAAAATATACTGAAATAAAAAACAGTTGTGATTTAATATTTCCCAATATTACAGCTTTTACTGTTTTTAAAAAATTTTTTTTTAGATTGGTTAGTACATAAGTCTATTTCACAAACTTTTGATAGGTAGTATATACTTTTTTACAGTTTTGATTTTGACTCTGCTTTGACTTTTTTTTCTTTTTGACTTTTCCAAGATCTAAATGGATACAGTATGTGCGGTATACAGTACAGCACAGTATGATATATCCTAACATAATATATTATAACAAAATCTGTTTACAGTCTGGTCCAAAGAATTGTGGGATTGATTTTGAGTATATGCTTATATCCTAATGTCTCACCTGTTTATGTTGTGACAGTAATTGCAGTTTTTACAGTAAAGACTGGCCCACATCAGTCATCTAACCTGATATTAAGCTGTGAGAACATCTAATGGAGGGTTTGAATCATTTAATAACTATCTGTGTCAGTAAGAGCTTTAGTGTGAAACTGTGAATGAGAGAACTGCTTTAGGTGTGACTGAATGCATGCAAACTGTGACATCTTTAAAGTGCATCATAAAAAAAAAAGATATTAGAACTTAAGGTACTTTATTTATAACTTAAAAATTTCCATTTGACACATTCTGCCTCCATTATGCTCATTTGTGACCCTGGACCACAAAACCAGTCTTAAGTCGCTGGGGTATATTTGTAGCAATAGCCAAAAATACATTGTATGGGTCAAAATTATTGATTTTTCTTTTATGCCCAAAATCATTATGATATTAAGTAAAGAACATGTTCCATGAAGATATTTTGTAAATTTCCTACTGTAAATATATTAAAACTTAATTTTTGAGTAATATGCATTGCTAAGAACTTCATTTGCACCCTCAGATTCCAGATTTCAAATAGTTGTATCTTGGCCAAATATTGTCCTATCCTAACAAACCATATATTAATGGAAAGCTTATTTATTCAGCTTTCATATGATGTATAAATCTCAATTTCGAAAAATTGACCCTTATGACTGGTTTTGTGGTCCAGGGTCACATTTTATTCTTTCTCTATATTTTTTCTATTTCTGTTTGTCTTCCTCAGGGGGAAGTTTGCAGTGGTGAAGAGGTGTGCGGAAAAGGCCACAGGGAAAGTCTTTGCTGCAAAGTTCATCAAGAAGCGGCGACGAGGTCGCGACTGCAGGGCGGAGGTCGTTCATGAGATCGCTGTTTTAGAGGCGGCAAAGAACAACCCTCGTGTGGTGAATCTGCACTCTGTATATGAGACCGATCATGACCTCGTTCTAATGCTGGAATAGTGAGTGATGTGATTTGATATATCAATTGTACGCCCAGTTCACGGAACAATTGTTGAGCTCAGTACTAAGAATAACTGTGAATGTGTTTGTGCGCCAGTGCGGCGGGTGGTGAGATATTTGACCACTGTGTGTCAGAGGAGCTGCTGCCCGAAGGTCAGATCACCCGTCTGATCCGACAGATGCTTGAGGGAATTCACCTACTGCACCAGAGCAGCGTGGTCCACCTGGACTTGAAGGTCAGATGCCCGTGCACCAGGCTGCCTTCAACACCTTCATTGGACACATTTTGAATTAGATGATCTATATTTCTTCTAAAGTACACTAGTTTTATTTATTATTGAGACAATGTTTTTCTTTCATTCAGCCCCAGAATATTCTCCTGACGAGTCTGAGCCCATTGGGGGATATAAAGATAGTGGATTTTGGCTTGGCCCGCAGGTTGGGCTCTGCTGGGGAGCTCAGAGAGATTCTGGGAACCCCTGAGTATGTAGGTAAGGTTTATTCAGTGCCATTCATCTTCAAATTCACACATATCTCTGTATTCATGGGCTCATCACAACAGAAGAGTTCATGCTCAGTGAAAATGATGTATATAGTGATTTTTGTTTGTTTTAATGATATATCCAGCCCCTGAGATCTTGAACTATGAACCAATCACCATAGCAACAGACCTCTGGTGAGTCTTAATCTTTTTCATCAGGTGTTTCAATATACAAGGTTCCCACAGGGTCATATCCAGACCTGGAAAAGTCATGGGACATTAATAAAATTGTAGAAGGTCATGGAAATTCCAATGGTCATTAGACAGTTTTCTATTTATACTCATAGTTCATGGAAAACTCTGAATGTAGTGAAAAGTCTGGCCATCACATGCTTATACCATATTCTGCTAAGTAAAGAAACAAAATATGCTACTGTTCAAAAGTTTGGCGTCAGTAAAAATATTTTTTTAAAGTTTTTAAAGATTTCTCTTGTGCACCCCAAGGCTGTATTTAAAAATACAGTGAAACCATTATTATTGTGAAATATTATTACAAATGTTTTAAAAATATATTTATTTGAATATATTTTAAAATGTAATTTATTCCTGTGATAGTAAATCTGAATTTTCAGCATCATTACTCCAGTCTTCAGTGTCACACGATCCTTCAGAAGTCATTCTAATATGCTGCTTTGGTGCTCAAAAACATTTCTTATTAACATCAATGTTGCTTAATTTTATTCAAAATGAGCTAGAATGTGGTAAGCTAAAATGTGCCTCGAAATCATCTAAAACCAGCCAATAGACCAGCAGAGACTAGAAAACCAGCTGAGGCAGCAGCAGGATGGTCTGATATTAGAGACAAAACACTTTGTGCTAACAAGGGATATTTCATGTTTGGTGTCATATATGTTGTTGTTTAAGCTGGTTTTTAACTGATTGTGTGTCTGTTGATATTAGGAGTGTGGGCGTGATCGCCTATATGCTGGTGACAGGAGAGTCTCCCTTCGCTGGCGAGGATAAACAGGAGACCTTCCTAAATGTATCCCAGGTGAACGTGGACTACAGCAGAGAGGCTTTCTCAAGAGTGTCTGAACTGGCTGTCGACTTCGTCCGGAAACTGCTGGTCAAAGCACCAGAGTGAGTCTGCCCTTGCGACTCTGATTTCAGACGGTTAAAGGAAGTGAAGCTTGTTTGCCAAGCTCAGTGCTGCGCAATATAATGTACGCTACTGCTTCTAGATGAAGAGTCATATGATAAGTGCTATGGGAAACTCTTTCCCACTTACAGAGCGGTAATTATTCAGGGTCATACAAATTTTATTATGCAGAACATAGTTTCAGAAATGAAGTAATTTCAACAGGCTTACAAATTAACTTGTCCAATGATCACTCTTATATGGCTCAAAGTACTTCCAGAATATTGACTTTCCCCATTGCCATAGATTGTATAACTATTGGTTATCACAAAGTATAAAGTCCAGGTTTCATTTTCTTTTCATTTGTCTTCAGACATTCACACATTTGCAGAAAACATTTAAGCCTGAAAGCAACTGAGATTAAATGAGGTCAGACTGTTAAGCAAAAATGGCAGCAAAAAGTTTGGTATGGTAGATTTACACTTGCTGTCATAAACTAATTAATGTACTTTGGTTTTATTACTACTCTTTACTGTTTCAGCATAATAGTATCAGAATGTTTTCCATTCAGCCACATATCAAAGTCCTTTACGTGAATTCTCCCCTGCTTTATCAGGGATCGTCCCAGTGCAGCCGATTGCATGACCCATCCCTGGCTGTGGCTCCATTGTCCAGGTTCTGATCCGAACCCCGTGACCCCACGCACTCCCCGGGAAAGGAGTTTCGGTGGGAAGTGGTCCGCACCACCCGAGGATCCCGAAGACAAAGAGAACATTCTGGACTCTCCGCACGCCAAGAGGTTTCGTTTTGAGGAGGGCATGTCAGCCACGGGCGACGGGGACCACTTGTGCTGATCCGAAAGGGAAACGCACTTGCACTGAATAGCATTTTTGGTCCGTTTTGTTGGCCCCCACACAGCACCAGCAAACACGCTTCTGTCCTAATGCTGTTTTCAATATCCTTTGGCCAACCAAAGATGATTTTATTTTACAAAAGGGCCCAATCTAGTGTAATGTTAATATTATAATAGTGAGAGTCTAAATATCTATGTTGCTGTCCTGTCTCAAGATGCCTTTTCCTGCCATCTTTGGATTTTAAATGATTCATTTGAATATTTTAATTGCCATTCAGTATCGATTTAATTTTCTGCTGATCTCAGCCCATGTTAATCTCAACACTATTTCCATTACTGCACTTTGAAAAAGACAGACGCTCGAGAGCGGCAGGGTCAGTGATTTTTAATTCTGCTTTAATGAAGGATGAGAGTGTCTGAGCACACTAAAGAGTCTCTTTGCTCTTTGTGTCTCAACATCAGAAAGAGTTTGTATGATTAGACTCTGTTGATTCAAAAACACCTAGTGCGATGGTCTGTTAGAAAGGTTCAGTGCAGGAATGCTGTCGGTGAATGGCTGTGTGTTTTGTCTTACATTTTCTTTCTTGTGGCATTGACACATTAGTGGGCTCCATAAAAATGTGACTCAACTCAAACACGCACAACACACCCTGGATTACACAAATATGTGTTTGTATTGGTCACAGAACTTCCTCCTAGATAATGACTAAAGGAATGCAGGAAAGCACTTAAACCCTCTATTATATGTGTTTGTGTCACTGAAATAAGGGAAAATATTTTTAACCACTTTAAATTGAGTAAATCAACTGTATCTGTTTTAAAATGATTTTTGTTTTAAATATTTCCTTTTTTATTGCCAATTTATTGTAAAATAAACTATTATTAAGCAACATTCTAGCATTTCCCCATGGCAGGCGCCTAGTATCTCAATGCCTGTTATGGTCTATGATATACATAATCTTGAAATGACAGTTTTTATCTATGCACCAATCTGAGGTAACTCAGGGGTTTTGTTACCTTTTTTTGTACAGGTGTTTCTAAGCTAATGCTATTAACTGATGGAGGTTTCAGTCTTCGTTCATTCCGAGTCTTGTTCTCAGGGTTAGCTGTAACTGCACAGTTTACCAGTGTATATTTCTCGAGTGCCTTTGTGTGCATTTTTTTCTATGCTTGAGCCGAACAACCTGACTTCTGATCTTCTGTAATACCGGTGCAGCACATTTCTGTGGATGTATTATTGTTAATGTTTATCCTGTTTTAATTGAGATACTGGTACACTCTTCAAACTGATGGCCTGTTGTATTTAACGTAAATTATTTCTATGTGCTTTTGGTCATGGAGATGTATATGTATTCAGTGGGATTTAGAAAGGAAAACAGTTATAAGTTATATTTATGGTCTTGGATTATGTAGGGCATGAAAAGATGGGTTATCAAAGTTGGCTGTTATTGTCAAAATGATATGGTTATGTTCGGATAGTGAAGTATGTTTGGCTGTGATGAAAGTACAGGGTGTGAATTCTGGAATGCAGGCAAATGAATGTTAGAATATTGTGGTGGAAAGTCGTCTGCACATCAGAAAGTGTGTAGTAATGCAACAAATACAGCTAGATCAGCTTAAGGTTTATTGGTGTAATATTTTGTTGAGTGGCTGTTAGAACTGGAAATGTTAGTATTGCAGAATTCAGTCTTCAGGTCGAGCCCTTCGGTTATTGTTCTCTGTTTAAAGAGGTGTGAAGAGCTCATGTGTGTTTGTGTGCTCAGGGCCTTACGGTTTCCCAGAGATGTCACCAGTCTGCAATCATAATAGGGCTATTGTCTCCTAAGACGTGAGGCTCTTGTCACGGTCGTGTGCTCACTGTATGCCGTCATCTTCAAGGAAAACTTGAATCTATTCCTTGCCTGGGAAACAGCCTCAATAATGTTTAAGGGCCATGAGGTATTTGAAGCTGGAATTCAATAGAGAATAGACCAGGCTTTGGAGAGCATTTCTGAGCAGTCACTGTGGCATTTGCAGAAAGCTTGTGACAAACTTTGTAAGGACACTTAAGGGATAAACTTTCTCGATTCTCTTTCTATCTTAGGCAGGATTAGTGAAAACTGATAATTGAAGATACTTCATTTCATGATGAAAACTGTATTTTGAGTTATATGTGCTAGAATAAATGATGCTCAAATTCTAATAAAGCCATTGACAGTCTAGAGTTGTAAAGGATGTACCCTTAATATATTATGTATGTTGTTGATTTATGACTCATAACAAACATTTTCAATTTTGTTTTTAAAATAAGACAACATCCCTCATACAACGCCAATGATTTATTTAAAATTTCTTAGCTGACATGTCAGACTTGAATAAATTCTTATACTTCTGAAATGCGTCATCTGACTTTTTTTCCTCAAATTTTCCATGCTAATAAGTAATGATAATAATAAAAATCTTAAGCAAATTGCCTTTCACTAAGTTCAAGGATATATAGTATTTATCTATCTATATCCAAGGATAAAGAGTAGGATAAAGAGTATTTTTATGCTTTTTAAACTAATCAATCTAACACACACACACACACATATATATACAGTGGGTACGGAAAGTATTCAGACCCCCTTAAATTTTTCACTCTTTGTTATATTGCAGCCATTTGCTAAAATCATTTAAGTCGCATCCAAAATAAAAGTTTTTGTTTGCATAATGTACAGTATGTGTTCTGTGTATATTTATTAAGTATATATAAATAATACACACATACAGTATATATTTTGAAAATATTTGTCTATAATTATATTCATATAATATATTGTGAATATATATATAATATATAAAAATAACATTTTTCTGAAATATATACATGCATGTGTGTGTATTTATATATACAAAATAAATATACACAGTACACATATATGTAAACAAAAACTTTTATTTTGCATGCAATTAATCGTTTGTCAGCACTAATATACAGTGTGTATATATATATGTGTGTGTGCATTTGATGTTGTACCTTTTCCTCAATCTCATGTCAACTTGAATTGCATTAAAAATATATAAAATTATTACTTCTAATTAAACAGATCACTCAAACATTTCAACATTTTTATTGAATTACATCAGCCTGGAATGACTATGAAGCAGGAAGTACATTCATCGCATTGCATTGAGGATATTGCAAAATCAACGTTCATGTAATACAATGTATTCAAGAGAACATTGTAAATAAAGTGCGCCACCTAGTCTTCTGAGATTCAATACTGGAATCGTTTTAGATGCTAACCATCAAGCAGTCAATAAAACATTTCACTACAAGTCAGTAAATAAAATATTTTAAATTAGTTTTTTTTCCATCTAACCAAAAATATATTCTGTACATTTGATTCTAATGGAAGATCCTTAGATTTTTTTTATTTGATTATCAAATAAAATAAACACCAAATATAGAACATGAACATCTGATAAATCCACTGATGTAAGACTATATGCTTAAGCAGGACTCCTAAAGGAAATACGTTTTTTTTTTCATTCAAGAGTATCCATACGTAATAACGGATACATACTTGAATAAAAATCCATGCTTTTTAATTTAACAACATAAATGTATTAATAATAAGCACTTTCAGATTTCTCTTGGTTTTTTTCTATGCTGTGGGAAATGAGAGCCCTTTGAATATAAGGGAGGTGATTATTTTAGAAGCATATCCGCATTCCAAACAGACTATGTAAAAGAAATATCATACTATATCAGACAGAGCTGATGTAGTTAGATGCAACAGGCAACGAATAAGGCTTAATGTCAGGCAGCTAAAAGTTTTACAAGGTTGGTCATTAAGCTTCAGTCTTCTCTTGGATTTTATGAGTGTTTTGTAGGCAGCATACAGTTATTCTTTCAAAGCCTGGAAACCCAAAGCTCTTGACTAACTGATATATCAGTGCAATACAAAGCTGTCTGCTCTGAAAAGAATACATTCCATGTTAAGACTTGTGAAAGCACAGATCGAGAACAGTCAGAATTCGTGAATCACCCGGAAGTGATTCTCGATGGATGCCGGCTCATCCTCAAAGTGCAGTTTCTGGCTAAGACAAGCGCCCAGATACTCCAGAGTCTTTATAAAGTGGCGGTGCTCTCGCCCAACCCACGCCCTCATTGGGTCGCATACCTCATATGGAGTGACATGGGCATGGATAGCCACCCCACTGGAGGCCAGCTCACCCAGAGCACACTTATCGGTCACCCACGTCTCACTGCCACCAGGGTGTCCTCCATCCAGCCAGTACATATCTGAAACGCTGTCCAGAAACAGCCTCAGTTCTGGATCTGCTCGCACTCCAGCCAGCTCATACACTATCTGATTGAGAACAACACATCCTTTACTGAAGCCCACTATGGTGAGGGTGAAACCTGCAGGCAGGGGGCCAGGGGTGGATGTACCACTAAGAGGGGGTAAAGGGTTTGGGAGGCCAGCCCGCTGCATGCTGTGACCCAGGAGTGCCCTCAGGTGGCGAACGGCTCCGTAGTCTGGAGAGTGTTCTGGTGCTCCAAATAGGTTGCTCTCTACAAAGTTCTGATAGCAGCTGAACTTGTGTAGGTACATTCGGGATGCGCGGATGACCCAGATATGGCAGCCAGGGAAGCGTTGGCCCAGGGTGAGGGTGACACGCTCCAGACTCCAGGACTGCCATGGGGCAGCGTCAGGCTGGAGGGCCATTTCCTGCTGATAGTTCTGCGTGGTGGATGAGAATGAAAAGTTGCATATGAAAAGGGGATGAATACTTTTTTTAATGAATTTATGAAGAACAGTTTCTCACTGATTAAAGATTTTACAGCTGCACATAATTACAAAAATGTATTCACTGTAGGAATTTCCATGACAAAATTTTATTCATTTCTATTTAAAATTCCTACTTTTCCATATTCATGATTCAAGTATATTTAATGTTTTACTAACATTCTTGTAGAAGAAAACAGCAGGAATAAATATTCAATGGCTGTGAAGCATGCTCTAGTGTTTATGGTCAGTTTATTATTATTTCTTTTTTTAAATAAATTAATACCTTTATTCAGCAAGGAGGCATTAAATAGATCAATTGACTGCAAAGACATTATGTAATATTACAAAACATTCCCATTTAAAATTATTTGGAACTTTCTTTTCATCAAAGAATCCTGAAAAAAGTATCCGGGTATCCACAAAAAATATTAAGCCACACAACTGGCACAGATTACTATACATCTTCTACTATACTATAAGCTGAAAATTAAGCTTTGCCATCACAGTAATAAATATATATATATATATATATATATACATAATAAACACTTTGAAACAAAATCACTGTACCAAGGAATTTATGACTTTTCCGGTCATTCGTAATTGCTGTTTTTTTTTTCTTTTTAGATCGCATTTTCTGAGAATTTAGAGAGCCATTTCTCACTGATTAAAATGGTACAGCTGCACCTGGACATAATGAGAAAATTTTATTCACTATAGTAATTTCCATGACTTTTGAAAATCTATCAATTTCTATGAACTCACCATTTTAAAATTCCAAAATTTGTGTTTACACAATTCAGGTATATTTAAGGTTTTATTAACATTCTTCTAGAAGAAAATAGCAGGACTAAATGTGCATGTCTTTTCATTTATCTGAAAAAAAAAGTTCCTTTTATTCAGACATATGCTGAAATTTAAGCTGAAAATTAAGCTTTGCCACCACAGTAATAACTTACATTTTAAAATATATTAAAATAGAAAACAATTATTTTAAATTGTAATTATATTTTGCAATGTTACTGTTATTACTGTATTTTTTTGTAAATACAGTCTTGGTGAGCATAAAAGACCTTTGTTTCCCCTCAGAAACATTACCAACCATTTTTTACGTTTTCTTTTCTCAAAATAAAGGCTTAACCAGAATATAAACTTGGAAAATAATGTGCATGTGATATGCGAACAATAAAATATGAGCATCACTCCAAGTCTAAAGGAATTCAGAAACCTGGCATATGTGCTATAACTAAACGGACTTCTGCAGAATGTGTCGTGGACCTGTTTTCAATGTCTAATGAAAAACTAAATTTAGAGATCCAACCCAGTCGCAACAGAAGCTAAACTGTATCAAATGACTTTAGTGAATAATCAAAGAGGTGTTTTACAGGGGGTCCACAGTTTAGTACACATACTTTTTTTTAAAAACTAGCAATAGGCATATTTTGGATCAAATCAAAAACTGTGTAAACAATATCTAATTCCTGACTATGTTGAGCTCTTTCCTAAGGCATTATTGATTAAAAGGCCATTTAAAGCAGGGCATGCAGTCAGTGGTACTGATGACATGCATGCACCAACCTGAATGTCTCCAGGAAAGAAGACTACGTGATCGTTTCCTTGCTGCAGGTCCTCTGTTTCTTTGTCGCATCGTCTCTGCGTTTCCGTGACAGGTCTTAGGAGCAGAACATCATTTACGCGGTTTTGATCGTAACCGGGGACTGAAGTCAGGCGGCGTAGCGCGGGCGCAGCAGCGGAGGTCCCGGGCCCGCACAGCCCCGCCGCGGCGGTCATCTTCCTCGCTATAGCAGCTAGCGATAAACAAGCCACAACTGATCGGATACTTCCCATAAGCAAAAGGATTATGTAGCGGCGACTGCGCGACCTGCAGCGTTAAGACTGAAACCATCACTGCAAAACCAGAGCAAAGAATAACGCCGCATGATCCGAACTAATCGGTGCTCATTCAGCCTTTAAACTTGAAGCGTCAAATAAACAGAAAGGTTCAGGATAATGACATATGTATGGCGTATAATTTGTTCATATCAAACGCCGCCGAGTTGCATTTACGGGAGCGTCACACTGTGACAACGATGCGCATGCGCGGAGTCCAGACGCGTCCGTCAACAGCGGCAGCGCCGATACATAACGCATTTGGATTGACTGCTTGAATAGAACACTGTAGTGATTAATGCGGCACAACTATATTTAATCTACTGTCCCAAAAGTCATATTCTTTTTAAACTTCAGGAGGCGGAATCTTGACAGGAATCCTGACTCTTGTCGGTTCGATCGGTTCTTTTGAACAATTCGCGTCAAAGAATCGGTTCAAAAACGGATTCAGCGATTTACAATATGCGTCATACTGTCCCTGATTCTGGCGAGAAATATTACAGGCACCAATGTTCTACAGGCACTGCTTTATTAGTTATTTATTATGCTTTATGTGTCCATTTGCTGCAACCATTGTTCCGCTAATAAAACCCTACTAAAAGTCAATTTGGACCCAAACACTTAAATTCATTTTATTATCTCTTTGTTAAACACGTTAAAATATAATTATATTCATAACCGATTTGTTTGAGTGCGTTAAATTAATTAATTAATATTTTTCCGTTCAGACGGTTTTGTGAAACGATTCAACTGATTTATTGAACAGTTTCGACTCAATAGAACGATTCGTTCATGAATCGGACATTGCTAGCGGAAACAGCTGGGACTGAGCAAGAGCATGTGGGCTGTTCTGGAGTTTAACGCCTTCAAGTAACATATTGTCCATGAAAAATAAGTACGAAGTTTGTTTGTCAGTAAGTTAGGAAAAATATCTGTAAATGATCTGCCTCTTTGTAGTAGCTACGAGCATGCTAAACGTTGGACTGTTAGACAGAAACTGATCAATATAACGTTAGTGTTGTCCAGCGTTATCAACTTACACAACACTTCAAACATGAAAGTTAATTTCGTCGTGAAGATTCATAAAACAAATAGAACTTAAATGCTCATGACATTTCTGTCAACTAATTTAAAAATTCCCAACTTTATCAGTTAACATTAGTCAATGTTGTTAAGTAAGGTTATAAAGTGTTACAGAAAATGTAGCGTCCCTGGGTTGACTGAGAACCTGGTTTGGGGTCTGTGGGCCAGTAAAGGTGTAAAGTATTTCTGCTTTTTTGAGGGATGTCCTACTCTGCTCTGGGTCGACGGCTGGTTGCATGTCTCCTGAACATCTCAGAAGCTCGGAGAAGAGACCTGGTGGAGACAGTGGCTAGATCAGCCATCACTGGCGCACATGGTGAGACGGAAGAAAATTGGATTACTTTCAGATGAATTCAAAATGGTTATTAAACTATATTTGAAGTCATTGGGAATATTTTTGTTCCATGTCATTGCACTGAGTTGTGACAAAACTGTCTGGATCTGCCCTTCATAAGGAAAAAAGCGTGAAGGCATCACAGTGCTAAACATCTTCAATGATGTTGACTACAACCGCTCTGTCATCACTATTGTTGCAAGCATTGACCTAATAAGTGAGTTGCCTGCTCGTCCTTCCAGACGTTTTAATAAATGTCCAGTTGCGAGAACAATTGCTTTGTAGCTAATTGTACAAAAGAGGCCATTCTTTATTGTCGTCCATTTTAGGGGAGGCTGTACTGTCGGCTTGTGAGCACGCATGCTCTCTGATTGACATGAATGTCCATGAGGGCATCCACCCATGCATGGGTGCAGTGGATCTGGTGCCTCTCTATCCACTGGGGGAGGAGGTGGGCCTTGAGGATTGTGGAAAAGAGGCCCAGGGTATGTGGCCAATGGCCATGCATGCAAACAAGACATTTAAATGCATTTTCTGAATCTACAGGTTGCAAAGTATAAAAACAGTTACAATGTAGTTTTAAAGTATACATAAAATAGAAGAAAACAGCACAAACATCATTAGTTATTTTGGGGTCAACATTGCATTATTGATAAGGACCCATTATTATTATTTTTTAGAATTTACATTTGTGTCAGTGTGAATATGTCAAGTAATTTTTAATATATGTACCTTAAAGTTTAAGCACTGCTGTTTTCTTTCTTTGTGTAGCATTAGCCACGGCTCTAACGGAACGAGTCACAGGTACCAGTGTCTTTTTGTTTGGCTGGGCCGATTCTCCTCAGCGTCGAGGTCTGGCTAAGAGGAGAAAGGAGATTGGCTGGTTCAAAAAGGTCTTGGATATGTCAACCATCCAGCCAGATGTAGGTCCACAGCCCACAAGGAAATATGGTGTTACAGGTAACTTTTTTTTTAAAGGGTTAGTTCACCCAAAAATGAAAATTAGCCCATGAATTACTCACCCTCAAGGCATCCTAGGTGTATATGACTTTCTTCTTTCAGACGAATCCAGTCGGAGTTATATCAAAAATTGACTTGATCTTCCAAGCTGTTTAATGGCAGTCAGTGGGTGTTGCAGTTCATCAGTCCAAAAGAAGTGAAATAAAGTGCATCCATCCATAATAAAAAGTGCCTCACGGTACCGGGGGGTGAACAAAGGCCTCCTGTAGCAAATCACTGCATTTTTGTAAGAAAAATAACCATATTTAAAATGTAATAATCAATTTAATCTAGCTTGCGCTCACTGTTGTACACGGAAGCAGCTCCAGGCGGATGAGGTAGGATGTCGGCGTTGCGCATGCGCCGCTCAGAAGTGACGAACGCGGAAGCGCAGGGGAGAGATAAAAACAAAACAACGGTCATGAATTAGAAGTACAAAACGAGGAT
>NW_015662918.1:87102-124905 GCF_001515625.1 Sinocyclocheilus rhinocerous
AGGATTTGTAAAGAAGAATGTCGGAGGATTTCAATATAAGCCAAGAGGAGACTGGTTTTCCTTTGCTAAATTAAGGAAACTTTGCTTCCTTTGCTCCTGTTAACAAACGTTGGTTTTCACGAGACTCACCGGCGCATGCGCAACGCCGACGACATCTTACGTCATCCTCCCAGAGCTGCTTCCGTGTACAACTGTTGGTGCAAGCTAGATTAAAGTGATTATTACGTTTTGAATATGGATATTTTTCTTACAAAAACGCATCGATTCCCTACAGGAGGCCTTTGTTCACCCCCCGGAATATAGAACATAAATGAAACATCAAGGTAGATTTTGCATCACAATAAATTAACAGACCACAACAGTTGGGTTCCAGAAGTAATAATCTAATGTATTTTCTCCAAGAATGGGACAAGTTTTTAATGGATAGTTTATGCTTTTGTTGCAACTATCAGCATAATTTCTTAAATTTAAAAACTAAAAAAAAAACCTACTTAACAAAATAATACTATTTAATAGCTAAATTCCAAGTGATTGGACTATTGTTTATATTTGGGTATACATGAATAGTTTGCAATATGTGTTTTGTAAAGAAATATGATAGCTTTTTTGATTAACAGGTTTAATTCAGGTCTTTTTGACCTTATTGGGGTTTTTTGGATTTGGCATGACATGAGGGTGGTAAATGATGACATTTTTGAGTGAGCTATCCCTTTAAAAGAGTGTTTCAATTATTTGAATTACTATTTGAACCCTCAAATAAAACAAACAAGTTATCTAATCTGCAGGTGTTGGAGCCAGCCCCTATGTCATGAATTGTAACGTGACCATCGATACCCAGGATCTGGCCGTGGGCCGAATTGTGGCTTCAGCAATCCGTGAATCCAGTCCTGGCGGTATCCCTGGAGTTCAGGTCATGGCTCTACCACATGCAGGTGCTGTGGAGATCGCTTGTAATGTAGAGAGTTTTCAAGGTGGTCCTCCGTCTTCATCTTATGGTGAGGAAAAATGGCCAAGCTTTACCATTGGAGGGCAAAACGTCTGCCATGCTCCAGCCTCACTAATCACGGCACGAGTAGCAGAACTGGCTAGACACCATGGTGTGGCCATCAAGGGTACGGCCCTGGTGGGCTTTACCCCACGTGAGTGCCAGAGACTGGCAGAGGGAGCACTCTCAAATGGCATTGGAGAGTTCTGGAAAGAGCTACAGCGTGTGCACATGTGAACAAGCCAAAAGCTTTCACCTCTGTGCTAAATTGCAGACTAATCAATGGTTAATTAGAGGGCATTGATTGAGCCATCAACAACTTACCTGTTTGTTTACAAAACCAGTGCTTAAAGGTATATTTCAGCCAAAAATGACAAATCTTTCATTATTTACTTGCCCTCATGTCACTCCAACGCCTATCTGTTTTATTGTCCTTCTGTGGAACACAAAAAAAGATTTTTTTGGAACAGTGGTAACCATAAACTTAAATTGTGTAGACAAAAACACTGGGACATTTTTCCAAATATCTCCTTTAGAGTTCTACAGAAGAAAGTAATGCAGGTATGGAATGACATGAGGGTAAGTAAATGATGACAGAATTTTCATTTAGTAGTCTCCATTAATAGTATTCATTTGTTGACAATGTGAATTTCAAATATATGATTAAGTTTTGATCAAATAGTACAAGCATAGTCATGCTTAGAGTAACTATATTATATAGAGTGCCTTATATGTTAATGGGTAACATGTAATTATTACTTGTTTGGGATATATTTTTAATTCCTGCATTTGAATTAGTTCTATGTGTGAATATAAAGGTTTTAATGCCATAATTTGGGTTCATTAACCGTACTTATTCATCACATGATGTTCTGCTCGTAGGTGTATATAATTATACAAAGGGTAATTAGGCCAGAGCAGTTTGACTACCCCTTGATGATCTCATTCGGAGAGTTACGGATGTCAGATCTGGGACATTTAGGTGATTTAGTGCTTAAGGGAGGAAGGGAGGAACCCTTTCCTATTGCTCACATACTATTACAAAAATGCATTGGAAGAATATCAGGGCTAGCAAGTACAGACAGCAACAGGAACTCTAATTTCACAAGCTGCTAAAGATTGACTTCAGTGATATTTTTCAGAGGAACAAGAATTCCGATAAACATGTTTTCAAAACATTCACACAAGTTTGTGCTTGACTGAGCTGATTATAAAACCTAAGCATGGGATTCCTGACCTTATAGTTATGCTTCCATCTGGAAGAGAAATATACTGTCAAACGGAGACAGTCTTATGCATAAAGACGGTCAAATTAAATGTGATGTGGTGCTTTAAACATAAGACTCCATCTGTTTTTTTTCTCACCTGTAAACATTTCACTTGTGCTGCACCAGTGTTGTCAAAAATCAAAAACGATCTAGATGGCACAGAAAATAAAGTCATGGGGACAGTAAACACTAATTACACACACACTTCCTCTGAATTCAGGCAATCCACATTTGGTACAGATTAAAATAAAAATGGGACACTAAGCAGCTGCAAAACTATTACTGAAGCCACAGTTTTGACTTCATGGAGTTTGATTGCCATGGCCCGTGACCAGTTTTATATGATAATGATATAGCTTCCCATATAAGATCACAACACTATACATCAAAATTGTATAGCCTGTAATCAGATATCAATGCTGTAATGCACTGACGCTAATCCTCTTTAAAGTTCAGGATGTTCCAAAAACACACACAAAATGTAGTACATGCTTGGGTCATTTTCACAAGCATGAATCACAAAGTAAATTAACACAATCATAAAGAAACTCACCAAGCCACCAACACAAAAATGGAGCGCATTTTACACTTAATTCAGCTGTTTTTCTTGACAAACCCCTGGCTCATATTTTAATACTGCTCACTAACCACAATCACATGAGCAGGCAAAAAATATCTAAATGAAAAGCAATGCTATTAAAATATTAACTAATAAATTACATATTAGACCATATCTTAATAGTCATATTGCACAATCCATATTCAATTAAATCAATTGATCTGGGTCCTACATTGGCACTGGAAATATAAAAACACCCAGTAACATACTTTACATGGCAGACCGAATGAATATAGTTATGCCATCATTCTCTCAGCAGAAAAAAGTTGGGTGCTAGACCACAAAATGGGAAAAATTTCAAGTCACCTCTCATTTCACAAAAACCGTTTTTTTTTTTTTTACCAGAAGCATTAAACATTCTACCCTGTGCACAAGCAACACTTTGCCTAGATACATTAGCTTTACTCATGCGGCAAATGTTAAAGTGTATTAAAACTACTGGGCTAACTAAAATTAAAAAAAATGTAGCTGCAGATGTAACATTAAATGTCTGTATAACAAAACATACACAAAGGTGTTACAATATAAGAATATGCAGAATATTTCAGTGTAGTCACATTGCGCTATGTAAAGGCAACAGTCTTATTCACTGTAAATGCCACTCAGAAGATCAAGTAGAACAATTACAACAACCACAGGGATTAATTTCCCAATATTTTGTTCTTGATTTATTCCTAATTAAATAATCCTAAGTGTTCAATCAAACGATCATCTTTCCTTTCACACGGTCACTTCTGGTAAATTTTTTGGCCAAAGAGGTGGGGAACCCATATAATCGATCATCAGTCACTTTGAAGTTCACTCCCCAATTTGCAACAGCAGTTAATCATTCCTGAATCACATGACAATGCATTCACTATAAATTAACAGAAGAAAGTGCATTGAGTGTTCAAGTAGGGTGTATAGTTCAACAACACATTTAGGGAAAGGAAATAAACGGTGGGCCACTGAACCAGCACTCAATGGGCAAAGTGTGTGCCAACCATTAACTGTAACAATTTGAATTTTAACCTTTCATGATAAAATCATACTATAATGCAAATATTGGCAAATGACAAGGCAAAAAGCACAGGTGGTAAAACAGTAGAACTGAACCTCGTATCTCTTGATTGGCAGTATTGTTTTGCGTATTGCATGTATGGTTTGTGGAGGGATTTTAGGGAGGAGTGGGAACATGGAAGTGGTTTTGCAGTATCATCTCTTTGAAGCCCTTCTTGGGTCCCTGCCATTGCTAATGGTAACTGTGGGTTTGGGTGGAGCAGGGGGTCCCCCTGCAGTTACTGGGGGTGGTCCATTGCCTGGAACACGCCCATTTGGTCTTCCTGGAGCCCCAAAATTGGGATCCCGAGGCACAGGTGCAGCACTGTTATTGGAAAACACTGGCACAGTACCATTTCCTGTTGGACAAATAGTTAAAGGAAATGTGACCGACTTAACATAACAGACACTGTAATAGGCGTTACAGCTGTTACTCTAGTTGCATCATTAAGCAGACATTTATCAAAAGCAACTTACAGTATGCCAACAGTAGGTACAAACAGGAGCGGGATCTCAGTAAATCTAATTTCTGAGATTGAACCTGCAACCTTTGCTAGCAGATCAGATTCCAACCCCACCACTGCTAAATCAGCATAGGTTACCTTAGTACAACAGACTGTGAGAAGCACTAGCCATATTTGCGTACCTGTCTGCGCAGGAGTACCTGCATTTTGATTCGGTGGAGAATTTCCCCTCTGTTCTTTACCCTATTGAGAGGATGAGAGGTAAGACACCATTGTGTTGACTTTAGTCATAAACCAGCACCTCATGTTATGCAGTTTAATGGCTCGGTATTTGAATGTGCATCAGCAGCAAACCGAATGTTTGCTTCTGCATAAATTACTTCTACATTCCAATTTATCTGTTCTAAACAAAGACTTTGAAATGAGGTAGAATGCAAAACAAGCAATGCTTTTCCATAATAACTGAAGCAAATTTAGGCTTGAAAATAACTAAAAGGAAGTATACTCATTGAGGCATCACACTGAGGTGCCATTTTGCATAAACAGGAAGACTGCACTCACCGTCTTGTTCTGCTGGTTAGCTTGTGCTAGCAGCTCTGGATTTGGTTCACTGAAATTAGGAACCTCAGAATACACCATACAGAACCTGTGAAAGACAATACATTATAAAATATGCTTTTAATGACTTTGCATTTACATGTATGCCTTTGGTAGAAGCTTTTATTCTAAGTGACTTGCATTCAAGGTGTACATGTTATCAGTTCATGCATTCCCAGCAAACCGAATGTTTGCTTCTGCATAAATTACTTAAACATTCCTATTTATCTGTTCTAAACAAGGACTTTGAAATGAGGTAGAATGCAAAACAAGCCTATGTTTTTCACAATAACTGAAGCAAATGTATGCATGCAAACAATTGAAAAGGAAGTATACTCATTGAGGCATCACACTGAGGTGCCATTTTGCATAAACAGGAAGACTGCACTCACCGTCTTGTTCTGCTGGTTAGCTTGTGCTAGCAGCTCTGGATTTGGTTCACTGAAATTAGGAACCTCAGAATACACCATACAGAACCTGTGAAAGACAATACATTATAAAATATGCTTTTAATGACTTTGCATTTACATGTATGCCTTTGGTAGAAGCTTTTATTCTAAGTGACTTGCATTCAAGGTGTACATGTTATCAGTTCATGCATTCCCAGAGAATCAAACATGACCTTGGCATTGCTGGTGCCGTGCTCTCCTGTTTGAGCTACAGAAACACTTATAAAAAGTGACTGAGGGCTAGGTTTTCATATAACAAAAACGGTGTGTGTGCGTGTGTGTGTAGAGAGAGAATTTCGTGATGATCAATAAGACAATGGCTGAAATTACCAGTGCTCCCACACCTTTTGCCTAGTACATCTGCCACGTTATTGCTATTGACATTTCCATGAATTTTCCAGACTTGGAAAGCAAGAATATTAAAACTGAGATTGAAGGGTTCCCATGACCATGGAAAACCCCAGATTTTGAAATATTTTTTGGCATTTACTGAACACTCAAAGCATTTGCATAAAGATATCATGCAATATCTACCCAATGATTCACCCGTCACTAGATTTTGGAACCGACACAAGGGTTAATTACCATTCCGGTTTCTTGGTCAAGTGGACATGGTTATTGCCCAATGCTGATAAACCACAAAATGATGAACGTGGCAAATGATTATATTGCACTTTATATATTGTGAGGCAAGATTTAATACTCACTCTCCTATTTTCTGTAAGTCTCCTCCTCTTCCTGTGTACAGTGTAAGGCACCCCTTCCAGATTGAAGCATACCTAGCCAGACACACAAACATTTCCAAGTTAAACATATCTGTACATAACGCACCATGTTCATAAGCCTTCATTCATATTAATTTATCCTCTGTACACTGTTACCACTTACATCAGTTATTGATGCCGTCTTACAGGATGCTAAGCATTTTAGACCACTTTGAGTTTTGACAATCCAATAGCCACAGGGGGTTTAAAGTGTCTAAGGTCTAAAAGAACTACACAGACAGACAAGAGGAGGTTCGTACCCTCTCGTAAGGCGGATGATGTCCCCGGGCTGGATGAGGCTGCCCAGCTCATCCCACACAGAGATGGCGATGCTGCCGCTCTTATCCGCCACCCTGCACGAGCGCACCTCGTGCCCGTCCTTTGTCTTCGTCACCCGACCTGCGCGTGCACAACAAAGTTCAGTCAAATCTCAGCCGTGACAAAACTACTACAAACACACAAATAATTGCGCTACACGATGGCAGATGCATGAAAAACCAAAGCTACAAGAACAGAGCAACAGAGAAGTCAAGCGCAACGTTAGACATGTTAATCACGAATGTTAGCACGGAGGAATTAGCTCCTCTCATGCTAATAAACGGTCGCGAGGGGCACAGCAGTGAATCCACTTACCGATTTCCAAAACTATAAAGACGATATTAAGGTTTTTCGATCCGGGCTTTACATCTTTAATCAAGATCACAGCTTCGTTGGAGATATTCGACATTTCTGAGGGCTGAGGAGGAGGCTAGCACACCGGCTAGCGAAACCACAGCTGTGAGAGGATTTCTTGATCTAAAGCGAAATCTGTGCTCTGAGTGGGTTGTTATATTTGCCAAATAAACTTGACTTGGCAAATAAACTTTGTTTACAAGACCCCTTTGGAATTGCTTGAGGTGTTTCTAACGTAACATTTGAGGCAGTTTGTTTTCACACTTCAACATCGAGCTAAAGGAAAGTAAAAGAGGAAATATTTCCTCCTCCACGATTAAAACCACTCGTATAAAACCACTCAATTCGTTTTCCAGACAGATATTTTAGACTTCATCCTTTCCTAAACCTAAAAAACTACGACTCCAAGACTTCGCTTCCAAGTCGGTCTCTGCTTAAAATGTCTAACAGCATCCAGATTGATTTATACCGAGTCACGGTCTTGATGTTAGCCTACACTATCAATACACGACGTCAAATTAACAAATAGCTGTTAAAGTGGACTTTCTTTATATAAACGTGCCGGTTATGTTGCGGGTTACGTTTAAAACCGTGTCAGTGAGTTCAGTCACACACACTGCCGGTCAAACTGAACACCTTTAACGCGTCTCTTCATTTCACCTTCCACGCAAAAATCATTCATCTGGTGTCTAATCGACATTTGAAGGTAAAAGCGACGAGAGTCGATCTAAAACGGATGTCAGCCGAGATAACTATAGCTGCCTAACTTTAATGTGCTTTATGAGCAGTTCGAAACTTCCAGATGGCCTTTAAAATTGATATAATTGTAGCATGTTTTCTACATGTGTAGCACTGCAAGCTTACTAAGAAAGAGAATATTAAAAAAAAAACTGTCGCAAAATAAGGGAAATCTCTATTTCACAGTGCTATCTGCCTCTCCCTCACTAACAAAGCGTCTGATCTGCGCCAGTGTGTGTTCTGTTCTTTAAATTCTACCGGATGTACCATCTCACTGTTCCGCGGGGGTGTTCAAAGATGTGTAACTGCCGTTAAATACACAAATGCGATTTTAATATACGCACATTTGAGTAAACAAACATGAGGTATTGTCCAGTATCATCAACGTTGCACAGGAACGAACGCTTTAGAGACTCGAGTGTTGGTTTTTACCGTGTTCTTGTTACATTGAGCTCAATCTGATTGGACACCGTGAAGAAAGTGTCCACATGGAAAGGAAATAACCACACACCATTTCCTTGTACGATTGTCGACGTTGTGTAATATGTTTTTATTACACGTTCCAAAATATTTCCAAAGGTATTTGGGTTGCATCATCACCTCAGTAATCCAATAGACTGTTGACAGTTAGTTACAAGGCCTTGTTTTTACAGTTTTGCTGTATTCTAATGGCTGGGTCCTGTATATCAGTGAAGTGCAGTTAAACTTGCGTTGGTGTTAACATCAAGGAAATCTAACAAGTTTTTAAAGGCCATCATGGCCATGTAGATAAGTGCAAAACTTGCTTCCTCTCATTTAGTGTTGTGCTTTGCGAATTCAAGTGTGAAACCATGACTGATTTACCAGCTAGATTTAGATTGTCATGAATTTTCTCACACACACAGCGGAGATGTATACATTTGTTTTTAGGGGTTCAGCAACAATAATTCGCTCAGTCTCGCGCGAAAAGAAGTTCGTCACGAACAGGATTCGAACCTGTGCGGGGAAAACCCATTGGATTTCGATTCCAACTCCTTAACCTCTCGGCCATCGTAACACCATTTTAGAATCTTTCAAATACGATATAAAAACATAATCTCAATCCAAAATGACTATACCTACGAATATTACTTTTTTAGTGTTTAAAATAGACATAAATAGCTCACTTAAAATACGACTCTACATAGACATTGTTAATTTGAAACGTCAGTTAACGTTACTGTCCAAACTCTAAAAGCAAGCACTAGCACATGGTCTTCAAATAAACTTTCCTGAGGCGATAATATTAAAGTAAAAGCAATTATTACATAAATGTAATGAAAAGCCGACGTACACTTGTTTTTAGCAAAGCATTAACGTCATAATATTATTAATATATATTATTTCAAATCACAATCTGATAAGGTATTTATAATATTTATACTTCGTTAAGAAATAACTACCATTTATTTTCAAGGGTTTATGTTGGATATTTGTCAACAAGCAGATGAAAACTGACGACGTTTGGCCACACGGTGGAGACAACATCGTTCATTAAATTTTAAAGGTCCAGTTCCAGAAACCAGTTACGGTGGCCAAGGAGAAAATAATAATAATAATAATAATAGCAGTAAATTTGGGTGCGAATCCCATGTTTTTTTTCCATCTAAACATTTTCCTTTGAATGAAAATGTATTCTCTTTATGGCACCTATAATCTCAGCTACAGTATCCTCTATACCTCCTTACATATTTCACACAGTCAGTGGAAGTTGTCGGTACCTCAAAAAACCTTCAACTTGGACAGATATACAGTATATGTAACCCGACCCCTCAGTCTACCTGGGAGCCAGAGAGATTTTAGACTGCTTGCCAAACCCACATATGGTTGATGTAGAAAATGAAACCGTGAAGTTTTCTGTCAAGACCGACAATTCATCTTACCTCACATACTCCACATTTACTAAGTAACAAACAACAGGACTTTTAAATTGCATTAATAAATGCATTAATGTTGTCTAAATAATTGTTCGTTGTTGTAAACAAAACCCACCAAACCCAAGTTGTTTTATCAGTGTTGACGTGACACCAGCATGCAGTACGGTGAAGAGGCCTGCAGGCAGCACACCTGTAGAGCATGCAGGTATTCCATACCTCAGCTAACCCGTGCAAACTATAGCCATCAATACATTCTCACCTTATCTTTTTCCAGACAGTGGCAAATGAACTGCTGAGAAGCCATCCAAGAACCAGGAATGCACCTTCTTCACCTGGTATGTGTGTGTGTGTGTGTCTCAAATAAAGTGTGTATACTGAGTAGTTATGATTATAGGGGCCCACGGCTGTGGGGGGCCCCCGGTGATTTCAACCTACTGGCTGAGGGCAGCCTAAAAAGACACTCAGGACAGTTGACGGTGCTGCGCGTTGTCACAAAAGCTTATCAGTTGCATGTGTTTTTAAGCCTTGCCAATTTAAACATTCAAACTAGTTTAAAGCATTCAAGCACAAAATGCGAAATAACTCAACTGAGTGCTTGCGCGCCGTGTTCGTGTTATGTCTTAACAGGATAACTAACTCTTCTTCGTGTTATGTCTTAAATTAAAGACGAATTTCCTTTCGGGGACAAATAAAGTTTATTCTATCCTATTCTAAATGAACGTAAACAGTTGAGAAAGACATCGGATGTGTATCATTATATTGGATGTATTGTCTCTTAAAGTGACCGTGCCTAATTTACTAGCTGCTGTCGGTGTCCAATCCAATCCAAGAAATTAAATGAGAGACAATCACTCACAGCTCTTTACTGAATTACTTTGTAGTTTTAACAAGAATTAAAATGTAATTTATACAGTGAAGACTAGGCCATGATATTTTACATTTGATTATTCAGTTTCTGCACCTGGACACCTACAAACTTGGAAAAACCTTAAACATTGTTATTTGTTTGTGCTATTACACAATTTTAAACAGGGCCCACGGGTACAACCAGAACCACGGCCCCGCAAACCCCAGCTACAGCCCATATATATGGCAGCAGTTTTTATATTCACAGGTCTGATGTCTGAGTACAGAGTATTTTACCACTGAATCATTTAAATAATGTTAGTGTTTAGCAGAATATGAAGTTATTACATCAGCAGTATGGAATGTTTGACTACACACAAATACTTCTGCTTCACTGTACGTTTGTATTTATCAGGCTGTGTATGTGTGCCCTTGCCGTGCACTATAGCAGTAATTGGAGAGTTGTTGGCAGCGGGCAAGGTTGCCATGGAGATGGCAGTCAATTGTGTTGGCTTTCCCCCAGAAATTTTGTAAACACGCTTCCTTCACGCCATGCCAAGCACTGCTACCAGTCCTCATAGACAACTACTTATTCAAGCCCTGAGACGGAGTGCTGCTAAATATTTTAATAAAAGTTCTAAAAATGTCAAAAAAACATAACTTTGTCAACACATCTTGTCTTTTGTAGTTGTCTGTTTCATACCATACAAAAAGTACTGTGTTGGTACAACGGTACAGTAATGATGTTCCATGTTGTTACCAAATATTTCATGATTACCATGCTAATATACAATGGTTTCTACATGGTATTTGCATCTGTTTCCAAAAACCATAATAATACCATAGTACTTTTTTGTATACAATTTAATACTACATTTTATGTACATTGACAGAAGAGAGTCTGGACTCCAGCATAACAAAGGACAGATTGGTACATAATGCCTCTCCTACACACAAAGAAAAAAGATAGAGAGTGAGAGTTCAGGCGTTTCAGTTCAGTCAATTTCATGGTATTCACAGGCTCCCACAGGAAAATATAGCTATTTCGGTGTATCATTGTGGTGACTGGTCTGAACTGCTGTACCATTCTCGGGGCTTTTATACAGACTATTTGAAATGGAATCTAAATGGAATTTCCTCCTACAAGAACGTGCTTAATTTCTGAACATAACACAATAGGTTATAGTTACATTATATTAGGGATTCATTCAGGGCAATATGTTATTTTAGCAGACATGCTAACATTAAACAAGCTTGGGAACAAGATACCAGTGACACAAGGGAGTAACTACGCTTCCCAAATTCTGAGAAGTGGACTGAAGTCAGAGGAGTAGAAACACAACTACATCTAAGAAGGTAGTTCAACAGTAGCTGCAGTTGACGGCGGAGACACAGACACTTCGTCTGCAGGTCTCGCATCTTTCTCCTCCTCCTCTTCCTCCTTCCTGTTTTCATCATTACCATCAGTGTCATCATCTTCTTTATCCACTTCTTCTTCAGCCAGAGTTGCAGATGGACCGTTCTCGAGATCTCCACCCTCATCTGTGATGAACACCTCTCCATCCCCGCTGCCCGGGGTGGTGGGGCTGCGAAGATCGGCTCCATTTGTTTTCTCACCTGAGGAGTGTAACTCAGCCAGGGGCAGCTCACCATCAGGTCCCCCAATGTTGGGAACTTCCACTGGGCTGAGGTTCCTCGGTGAGCTCCCAGGCTGCTGGGAAGAGTCAGCATCTCCATCTCGAACCTTCTTGACGTTGAAGGTCATTGGAGAGACACGGAAGGACGAGCTCTTGGAAGAGGAGCTCTTTGGGTGGTTGGGGATGAAGCTGTTCTTGATCTTCTCGCGCTGTTCTGGAGGCACGATCTTGTTGATCTTCTTCTCTATGCTGCTTCGTGAGAAGGCCTTTTTTAGACTATCCACCTTCTTCAGACTGGAGCGCTTGAACTTGTCAGCACGAGAGCGCTCCAGACGTTCGCTTCCCAAGCCTGGGAAGCTCTCTTCATGCAGATCTAGCGAATCATCACCACCCTCTGCCAGAGGACTCGTTGCTCCTTTTTCCTCGTCGTCATCGGAGGAGAGGCTGATGGTCTGCAGGCCTTCATCTTGAGAACGGTTTAAATCAGTGAGCGGAGTTGGTGCAGATGGACCGATCTCATCCTGAGAGGTGGAGGCCAGGCCATCTTTAGTAAGCAGAGTGGAGGGGATTTCATTGTCCTCCTGAAATTGGAGAAACAGAAAATGAATTTAACAATGACTGAAAGGTTCAGTGTGTAAAGGTCTGCCTTTAAGGTTACAGTACAGTACAATTCTAATATAACCTGTATTTAAACGTTAAACATTTTGCAGACAATTTTAGCCAAAAACATTGCATTGCAGTTTATCAGTTTATGAATTCTGTGGGAATCGAACCCACAACCTTGCCATTACTAGCAGCATACTATACTGTAAAGATTAGTTTCAGATCCACACACTACTTTTGTACTAATAAACAAAACAAATAGACGAGTCAGTTTGTCTGTTGTTTTTTTTTAGTTATATTGTGCAATCTACTGAAAAACCTGTTTGTTGCAGAGCAAGCTATACCCAAGGCATGTGGAGGCATTGTGTTGGAATTACTCCAAACCAAGAAAAAAAAAAAAGCAAGAGGTTGAGGTATACTGTTCCCGCCAAATTCCTTTTAAAAAGCTTTGATTTATAACTTACATGTATTTCACTCATCAATCTAAGTCAGGATTTTTGGGTATACTGCATAGCTCAATATATGTTGAATGCAATCATTTTTATTCCTTTCTTTTTTGTCTATATGTTTCTTTACTGTGTGATTAGGCATGGACATGGAATATAAATTATGTTTATCTTATGCATGATTAAATATGTACTCAATCATTTAATCACTGAAATAAAAAACATCAGATATGCCACACCCTTTCAAATCTCTCTCTCTCTCTCACACACACACACACACACACAGGTTTGTTTTTGTGAAAAGTGGGGACATCCCATAGGCGTAATGGTTTTTCTACTGTACAGACCGTATATTCTATTGGCCTACACCAACCCTACCCCTAAACCTACCTCTCACAGGAAACTTTGTGCTATTTCAGATTTTCAATACACTCCATTCTGTGTGATTTACATGCGTTTTGAAAAGTGGGGACATGGGATAATGTCCTGAAAAGTCACCTTCTCCTTGTAATACCTATGTCATACCCTTGTCATTATACAAATTTATGTCCTCATTTGTCACAAAAACGAGCACATGTATACACACACATACATTGTGTGTGTGTGTGTATATATATATATACACACAGACAGACAGTGTGGAATATTCTCTTCCACAAACATCCAAGTCAAATTCCTTTTAAAAATCTTTGATTTAAAAATGACATGCATATGCAAAACAAGGCAAACATAATTCATATTTCACAAAAACAAATGATTTATTTTGTGAAGTCAAGATTTTTGGGTATACTGCATAGCGTGAATGAAATAATCTTTATCACTTTTTTTTGCTCATATTTGTTTGTTATTGTTTGATTATGTGTGTATATAAATAAATATATACAAATGCTATCTTTTGCATAATTAAATAAGCATTCAATCACTGAAATAATCAACAACAAAAAGATGACCAAATATGCCACACCCTTTCAAATGTCTCTCTGACACACAGACAGCAGAATATTCTCGTATCGCTGCTCTCCCCTCACACACGCAGACCCCTGACACACACCTCAGACATGGCTGCTGAGGTTTACAGGGGTTATATGCTTCACGCTTAAGGAGTAAATTGAAGATCTGACCCTCAGGGAAGGGTGGATTAGCAGCACGAATGGAGCTTTTGCACGCTCACCTGCTCCCTCCTAAGGGCACTAAGCACACAATTCAGAGCACCTACCATATATCTCTCTAAGCTCTAAACATCTAAATGACAGATTTGTGACTATATGCCAGTGTTTCAGTATGAAACTGCAAGTAGAAGTATATGCTGAAAATTGTGGAGTATAAACAGATCTTCAGATGCTCCTGTCTCTGGAAAATGTATATTTTACAAGTCAAGGAAATTTCTACCCTATAAATCACTCATTTAAGTTTTTTAGCTGTGTTTAGAATTAAGCTCACTAATTCGAAAGAACTGTTCATGTTCCTTTAACCTTTGATAAAGATAGTCATTGAGAGCTCTCAGTTGTTGGCAGTGTTGGGGGTAATGCATTACAAGTAACGCGAGTTACGTAATCAGATTACTTTTTTCAAGTAACTAGTAAAGTAACGCATTACTTTCCATAAAAAGTAACTAAGTAACATAATTAGTTACTTTTTTATGGAGTAACGCAATATTGTAACGCATTACTTTTAAAAGTAACTTTCCCCAACACTGGTTGTTGGACATTCACTTTATTATATTATATGCACTATAAAATGGAATAACATCTTAATGTAAAGACAACCTTATCCCCATCCCCTCGCCCTCGGCCACGAAACTCTGTGCCATTAACAAGAAGCTGGTTTACAAATTCCAATGAAGGAATGCAACTCCTATTGTTTTTTACATTCAAGAAATAATCCCAATGTCTTGCTGATTAATATGAGAAGAACTTTTTCCAAAGGTGCATTTCTTAAAATGTGTTAATTGATATTTTCAAAAAGTGGTCCAAATGGATGGTACTCATCTTTAACATTTCGCCTTTGAATAGCCAGTCTCACCCTGAGGGCAGAGATCCAGTCCAAACCAGTGTTGACTCTGGGCTAACCAGTTCTTCATGAGCAAACGTACAGAGTAACACCCCTCAAGTTCAAGAGCTACATGGAAACCAGAGCTGGGAGTTGGCTGTGTTCGGTTACTTCTATAAAAGTATCAGCTTTTAATTTGTGATAACCTGGTAATGGCTACATTTGTATTCTATTTCATAATTATTAATAGAGTGAAACTCAGGCAACACCTTTATATTATGTTTTCAGTCCACTATATAAGAACTGCAATTTACCAAGAACCTACACAGATGGGATTTAGGGAGATGTTAGATAAATAATAAAAACCCGTTAACGCTGTAAAATGATTCCCTGTTGAAATATGTTGATTCAGCTCAAATCTAATTAGTTTGTGCCTTGAGGGCCTTGTCAGATAAAAAGTGCACACATGAAATATATCTCCAAAAGCCTGGGAAATTTCACACAGTAGTAGGCTGACCCCAATCTGAAGGCTTTATTAAAAGTGTCTCAACAGTACAAATTTCATTAAATTAAAACTAATATATATCAATATAATGATGCATATTTTACAAAATCCTATGGGAATGACATAATTCTAGTGACAATTCTTTTCTCTGTTCACATTTTGAATTGAAGAAGGGAGTCTCTGTTTTGTTAGTTTCGCTCTTCATTTATCATTTGCATTCTTGGTTGAAGCTGCTCCAGTCTTTCTGATCCTGCTCTGTATCCACCTTTCTTAACATTTGTTTCTCAGCCCTGTCTCTTGTAACACAGTGATAAATCAAGACATTTGCCATTCAGATTTTGACCTTTATCTAAATACACAATGGCCAGAGGAAGAGAAAGAGGAGGGCACTGAAGGATAGAGAGAGGTTTTCAACTTTTGAAAACATTGTGTCACATGCTGATACCCCTGCTTCAGTGTGTAATTGGAGCCTGGATAATTAATGCGCCCCGCTGGAGGCCTCCGGACTTTTTGGAGTGGAAACATCGAAAGAGATGAGAGAAATGGTGTGTGTGTGTGTGTGTGTCTCTCAATCAGGCTCGTAGGATCTGAACAGACAACACAAGGGCAGCAGAAAGCACAGAAAAGAAGCAGAGGAAAGACAAATATAAGTACAATAGAGGACGGGACTATTAAAAAGAAAAGACACAAAGGAAGGATGTGTCACTGCTGGATGTTAGCAGTATTGCATTTGATCTTGCAAAGGGAAAGTGTTGTTTTGGGACAGACATGAACATATGCCAGGAGCTGCTCTCAAAGTCTGTCACTACAGAGTAATCAAAAAGGAGAACCATGATGGGTTAATATAAAAAACAAACACTAATATAACATGCAGCGGTATTTTACTATTATTTATATACTATTATAGCTTTTATCAATATTTTAAATGAGCTTTGTTTAGGTTTATTTTTATTTCAGTTTTAATTTTTTTTTCCAGTTTCATTTTAGCATTTTAACCTGTACTTATTTTAGTTAGCTGCCAAAGCAATTCAAATTTTACTTAGTTTGTTTTTCATCTAATAATTATATTTTATATTTCAGTTAGCAAATACAAGATACAATACAGATTTATTTCAATTAGCAAAATACAAATGTGTGTCCAACATTTATGAAATGCTAAAAATATATAATACAAAAAAAATCCCTCAATATTACAATACTGTTCTGCCATGAAAAAAAAAAAAAACTGACACAATAAAACAACAAAAGCACAGTACACTGTCTTTGAATTTTTTTCTTCTCATCCAGGGAAAATGATTCTGCAACTGTTAATATTCCCATGCAAATCTGACTCAGAAAAAGTCTACACCATCTGCACATGTTTGGATTGTCAGTAAATTGATGTATATCTAAAATAAGGACTGAATTTTATGTCTATTTTCTCTCTCAGATTAATTATGTAACACATTTATAAGATTTTGAAGACATAAAACACATGACATACAGCCCACACGTGACGCCTCATCAGCCTTGGCAGGATTTTGCGTAAAAAAACAAAAAACAATAGACCAGACAAATATGTGCTCGCTCATCCGTTACCTGTTTATGATGTGTGGAAGAAGTTCAGGGAATCTTTGGCCTTGCTCCAGATGGAGAGAATAAGTGGAAAGTAAGAGCCAACTGGCTTGAACACACAGTTCAGTGAGATGCCGGGCAAAGCAATGTGCTATCAAAGCCTCCGATCTGTAGCACTGTGCTGAAAACTATGGGAAAGTGATATTTAAAGGGCCATCTGTGGACTCTCAACTGACTGAATTCGGCATAGCAGAGGTTTACTGCCCTGAAGAACTGAAGAGTATTTTTTAGTTTTTGTTTTGAATTTAATCAAATTCTGACTTATTATTGTCTGAGCTGATGAGAAGTGAGCTGTCTAAAAGAGGGGTCTGATTCCATCTCATTTTCTCTCAGGTTTATATATAAAAAGCTTCATTGTCTCTGTCTGGCCGCTTGAATTAATCACATGATTAGTCATGCTCCCTGAAGTATCATTTTTCTAATTAGACTGTATTTATTTGAGTGAGTCCAATAATACCTGCAGAATGAGTGTGTCTGGATCATTTAATCTTCACAGGGCTTGACTTTTCAGATCTCAGCCTTGACGTATTTCTTAATTAAGCGGTAGGTTTGGATGGGGCATATCAAATGGCTTTGTCGGTTTGAACAAATAGCCAATAGGCTTTAATTATAATAAGCAGTGAACCATTGCTACTTGTTGGTCAGTTGCAGGTGGTATTTATAATTCAGGGGTGGGGCATTCTCAATCCTCAAAACATTTGATTGGACAAACATCTGTGCTGTGCAAAATGAGTCATACCGCACTTAACCTTGATCCTTCGCAAACGTTAGGCCTACTGAGCTGCGTGCTGGAGGAATCGTGGCTAGGAGGCAGGAAAGTGTGTTTAGCAGGATTATATGAGCACACTTCTTCTGAAATTCCAAATCAGCTCTGTCAAACATTAGGGTTTTTTATTTATCCTTGAAAATATGAGCAGAAAAAAAGGAATAAAAGTAGGCTACAGTCATCATTAGTTAGAGTTTGTACGCCGTACGTTGTCAGTGGAGTGATACGAGAGACATGAAACTACCACAGAGTTGGAGGTTGCTGGGGCAACAGTCAAATATACAGTTTGGATGTCATTATACAAAAATATTTGACTGCAGAATGCTGCGATTGGCCAATAAGAATCAAGTATTCCAAAGCATTGTAAAAAACAAACAGCTGTATGTGCGTGCTGTATGTTAGCACAATGGTAAAGGGAGGAGTTGAGTTGTCAAACCAGAAATCCAGCACATTGAGCTGAAACATGCCCGAGCAGAGAATATCTCTCTCTCTCTCTCTCTCTCTCTCTCATACTTTAGTTTGTTTTCCATTGTTCTCATCCAGTCCATTCTATCTGTTCCTCTGCTGTTTCCTCCACCATCACAATCTTTTCCCTGGCCTTGAAGTAGTCATGCTTTGTTTTCATAGTTCTCTTTCTTTCTTTCTTTTCCTCAACTCCGTCTTTCTCTCAGATTTCCTTTGAGGTGAATCTTTGTTGGTTGAGGGTGGAGCTCGGGGAACAGCATAGGAATCATAATGAAAGGACATCAACCGTCATATTTCATCCTGAGCTTAAAAATATGCAATAATTCATAAAATATTGTAATTGCGATCTGAATCCGTATATTCTCAGATTACAATAGCCAGAACAAATCTCTGACACACACACACACAGAGCACAATAAGCAAACACATTTTCTCTCACTGTCAGAGAACAGAATCAGTGATGAGATCAAAGCAACACAATCAAATTCACATGAATGCTCTTTGTTGTTGAGCAAACTGAACTACGTGCATGTACTGCATGAAATGGAAACAAATCTTTAAGGAAATCATGCTTTTGACTGATGAAAGAATGTGTTTTGTTGTATAACCCAGTGTTATTGTGCAGAATTATCAGACTGACTTTGATTTGACAATCAGAATCTGCGCCGTTATTATAAAAAGTTTTCCTCGTAACGGGAGGGCCTGTAAACACTGGATATCGGGTTGTTTTTCATTCTCCTACCCCGAAAGATTGTCACTTTCCCTCAATTCACATTTGCACGCCCATATTTGTTTTTACCTTTCATTGAAGATCCTGATCTTGAGGATTAAACATCTACCTTATGCGAAAATGCACAATTAAACACATGCCGATGGACTGACTGGTCAATCATACGTGGCATTATTTGGATCTCAGCAGACTTACATCATCTTAATGAAGGCGTTCCATGGCATCTCTGGGCCAAAATAAACCTTGACAGTATTCAGCAGGATTTCAGAGGGTGAACTAATGAGGGGAATCGGAGCGACTACAAAGATGACAGTTGTCAGATGTTTTTGTGAACGCCCACTGAGAAACATCTCAAAACGTTCCTTCCTTCAAAAACATAAAAGCAATAAAATATGTTTTATGACTATCCATAAAAGCCTCATGTTTGCCATCAGTCATGCAGCTTGCCAAGCTTCACAAGTCATGGTGAAGCTGTTTAAGATGCATGTTTTCCCTTATAAGTATAGAAAGCATAGTCTGCGAGGCTTCATGGAAAACATGCATTCATAACCAATCTAGATTAGCAAAAACAGCATAAACTATGAATAGTTGTCTAGATTATTGTTGTGAACACATTTAATGATCCTTTCACAAGCACTGGCAACACAAACACAAAAAGGCCAAAGTTTTTAGCTTTTAGTTTTCAGCTGCAGTGAAGAGCCTCAGCACGTAGAACCACATTTTTCAAAAATCAACACTGATGTAACACACACACAGAGCACAATAAGCAAACACATTTTCTCTCACTGTCAGAGAACAGAATCAGTGATGAGATCAAAGCAACACAATCAAATTCACATGAATGCTCTTTGTTGTTGAGCAAACTGAACTACGTGCATGTACTGCATGAAATGGAAACAAATCTTTAAGGAAATCATGCTTTTGACTGATGAAAGAATGTGTTTTGTTGTATAACCCAGTGTTATTGTGCAGAATTATCAGACTGACTTTGATTTGACAATCAGAATCTGCGCCGTTATTATAAAAAGTTTTCCTCGTAACGGGAGGGCCTGTAAACACTGGATATCGGGTTGTTTTTCATTCTCCTACCCCGAAAGATTGTCACTTTCCCTCAATTCACATTTGCACGCCCATATTTGTTTTTACCTTTCATTGAAGATCCTGATCTTGAGGATTAAACATCTACCTTATGCGAAAATGCACAATTAAACACATGCCGATGGACTGACTGGTCAATCATACGTGGCATTATTTGGATCTCAGCAGACTTACATCATCTTAATGAAGGCGTTCCATGGCATCTCTGGGCCAAAATAAACCTTGACAGTATTCAGCAGGATTTCAGAGGGTGAACTAATGAGGGGAATCGGAGCGACTACAAAGATGACAGTTGTCAGATGTTTTTGTGAACGCCCACTGAGAAACATCTCAAAACGTTCCTTCCTTCAAAAACATAAAAGCAATAAAATATGTTTTATGACTATCCATAAAAGCCTCATGTTTGCCATCAGTCATGCAGCTTGCCAAGCTTCACAAGTCATGGTGAAGCTGTTTAAGATGCATGTTTTCCCTTATAAGTATAGAAAGCATAGTCTGCGAGGCTTCATGGAAAACATGCATTCATAACCAATCTAGATTAGCAAAAACAGCATAAACTATGAGCAGTTGTCTAGATTATTGCTGTGAACACATTTAATGATCTTTTCACAAGCACTGGCAACCACAAACACAAAAAGGCCAGAGTTACTGCAGTGAAGAGCCTCAGCACGTAGAACCACATTTTTTAAGAATCAACACTGATGTATTTTTGAGAACACAGAAAGAGCAGTGATGCATTAAACATAAACAAATAGAGGCCTAAATGGGCAGTAATTACTGCAGATCATTAGTGCTTGTTAAGGGAAACAAGGCAGTTGACCAAACTGTCTCTCTCCCACACACATACATTTTCAGTGCCAAACTCAGTGTGCTTACTGCATTTTTTTTTCTTTCTTTCAGAGGGCCCTTGTGTGTTCAAACCACACCTTCCATCTCCAAATGCCTTTGCACGGTGCACAGAAAGTTTATAATTACCACACAGGCGGGTGAGCGTCGTCAGATGCCAAAAAATGAAACAAAACAAGCAAATGTGCAACCAAAGAGCAATAATACTCTTCCAAAACAAACTCCTGAGAGCAAATGGATTTGTGATGGCTCTCGCTTGTGTTTGCATTCTGTGTTTACTTTCAATAGAGTGTCGTTCCATAGAATAATACACCATTGTTGTAATGGCCTATGGTAATTGGACATGCACATCACTTTCCAGGAACAAAAAGAGAAAAGAAAAAGAAGAGAAAAGAAAAGAGTCTTGACTCAAAAGAGCCAGTGAATTAAAGATCATTGGCATATAGCATTGACGTGCAAAAAATGTGAAACATCACCTGCAGCTATAATGCCAAACATATGTCAAAGTCCCAACGCAAGAAGGGAAAGTACATACTTGTGCTGTTCTGTCACTCCTTGAGGCACTTTACCACTTGGGAAAGTGCGTTTCGACCAAAATATTGTATAAGAACTAAAGCAACTGACGATGCAAGACTTTAATAATAAAAGGGTAACTGTGAGATAAAGTTTAAAATAAGAAAGTCTCATTGTGAGATACAAAGACACAATTAGAGGAAACAAAGTTGCATTACATGAAACAAAAAGCAATTGCAATTATGAGATAAAAAAGTCACATTTATTTATTTTAATATTTAGTTTTAGAAACTTGGTTCCATGCCTGACAATATCTATTAACACACACACCCCTTCCTGAGACTTACTAATTGTGTGTGTGTACTCTATAGCAAACATATGCATATACACACTACTGTTCAATGGTTTGGGGTCAGTGAGATTTTAAATGTTTTTTCAAAGTAGTTTTATGCTCACAAAGCTGTATTTATTTGATTAAAATACAGTACATATAGTGAAATATTACAATTTTGCTGTTTTCTGTTTTAATATGTTATTATTATTATTCTAAATTTTGAAAACCGTTGTACTGCTTAATATTTTATGCAAACTGTGATACATTTTAGGATTTTTAGAAGTTTAAAAGAAATCTTTTGTTACATTTTTAATGTCTTAACTGCAATTTTCCATCAATTTAATGTGTCCTTGCTGAAAAAATGTATTCATTCATTTCTTAAAAAAGAGTGGATTTCAGTAGATTCACAATACACAGCAGGAGTGCTAGTGTGTGTATGTGTGTGCATAGCAAAGCTTTTCTTTTCATCTTGCAGCACACATTCCCAAATTAGATATTACTATCTCCTGCAGCAAACTTTCTGCAAGCCTGCACTCATGCCAAAGTGTTTTATCAGGCTGCATACAGGCTGATTATCACTTTAGAAAATCACCTGCTGCTAGATCTCAAAGGGAACGGTTAAGACTTGGGATCAGCCATTAGCTGCGCTGTTCAGCCCCATGGCCTTCCTCTCTGACTGCTGGATTAGTCAAGAGTCATCGCCCCGATAATCAACTCTCTCTACTATGATGGAGTGCTTTTGTTAAAAGACTTTATTAAATGCAATTTCCTGAAAAAGTTTATAAAGTAAATCATTTTGAATTAGCATGCTTAAGATGAGTCTTAGAAACTGTTAACCTCAGCCTGTTACTTTGATGAAGAAATAAGAAATCTTCTTATGGGAAATGGATCTACTTGAGACATTTTATGCTAGGTAAGGCCTTCATGAATGATCAGGCGTTGACATGAGGGATTAGGATATGAGTCTCAAAGGAGCTAGATAAAAGTCTGTGTTTTCATATCTATTGACGCTCGCTTTGACATTTAGCTCATTCTGCTATTGAATAACATTTGCCTCAGGAAAACTGATTCCCAGAAATCATTTTGAAAAGCAGAACTCTAACACCCCAAAGAAATGCCTCTACCTGCTTCTACAAGTCAAAGATCACTGTCCCAGCGTGTAAAGCTGCATGTGGCTCGCTCCGGGGCAATCAGATAAGAATACTCTTCTAAAAGCACGAGCCCGACGCATCTGCTTAAATCAACACGACGCACCCTTCACATTAACCAACCGGCATAAAGTATAATAGCATTTCCTAAGTGTGTAAAATTGCATTGCCTGAACATACAAAACACCTCACCTCACCTAAGATTAGTGCAAACTAAAGCACAGGTCACAAAGCTGGTTTAGCCAGAAGACCTGACTTTACAATCTCAGTTGGTTTTACATTTATTTGTAAGTAGAGGCTTTTAATCAAATGAGCCTATTGTAAACATAGTAATCTTTGAGCTATATGGCAAGGAATTATGAAAAATGTGAGAGTTTGCGGGGACCTTAGCCATAGAATCTCTCGTTTTACATGCAAACTGCAAGAATACACATTCTTAGACACACACACACACGCACACAGGTTTGTTTTTGTGAAAAGTGGGGACATGGGGTAATGTCCTGAAAAGTCACCTTCTCCTTGTAATACCTATGTCATACCTTTGTCATTATACAAATTTATGTCCTCATTTGTCACAAAAACACGCACACACACACACACAGGTTTGTTTTTGTGAAAAGTGGGGACATGGGGTAATGTCCTGAAAAGTCACCTTCTCCTTGTAATACCTATGTCATACCTTTGTCATTATACAAATTTATGTCCTCATTTGTCACAAAAACACGCACACACACACACACACACACACACACACACACATTGACATTCTACTGCAATCTGCCCAAACTTTTAATCCCAGCTGCTTTCACATGAAGAATTCCCATGCACTTTAGTTTCATTCAAGATACTGCACACGTGTCCTGTCAAACATCACTTAAATTCCTTAAAAACCCAATACATCTACCTTATTTTGTACATAATTTTGCAAATATTTAAGACAGTGCATTTATTTTCCAAAAAAAAGAAAAATTAATATGCAAAATTGTTGAATCAAAGAAAAAATGACAAACTATTGAAACGATTTGTTTGCTATTGTTAAGTTTTAAGCATTTAAGTTTCTCAGGTCTATAGAAAAACCTCATTCAGACATATTTCTCATATGTATGTATATGTTTGTGTAATGTTTTTCTATTTAATTTCTGTCATTTATTCCTGGTTTTTCAAAACTGAATTTTATTATATAAATATTACTCCAGTCATCAGTGTCACATGGTCCTTCAGAAATCATTATAATATACTGATTTGCTGCTTAAGAATCATTTCTTATTATTATCAATGTTGAAAACAGTTGTGCTGCTTAATAAGACACTACCATTCAACTGTTTTATAGTTCTTTATAGTCTATTTTTTGTTTAGAAAGACCAAGTTTAGAATAGAGAGAGAGAGAGAGAGAGAGAGTCTTTGATAAATGAATAATTTTGAATTACCATGTTTAAGTCCAAGAATCTCCACATATTTACATTATTTTTGACATGTATTTTTCTTATGAGGTTTGTCAGGTGTTAAGAACTTCATTCAGACACATATTTAAATTTGTTAATCTTCAAAGCGTTAAAGGTTCCTCAAGAGTAGAAAGATCTCATTCTTCTCACCTGAAAGATGAGCACTTTAAAGTGGTTTCTCTTGAGCAGATGGGCGTGGTTGGCCTCCAGATGCTTCACCTGGCTGCTCTGTCTATCCAGGCGCTCCCTCACCTCCTTCACATTGAGGCCAGTCTTGCGCGAGCGCTCCAGCAGCTTGGCCACGCTGTTGGCGGTGGACATGTGGTTCTTGGCGAGCCGGGTCACATCACCCTGCACCATCCTCACCGCCCCCTCCAGCTCGGCCTGCTTCTTCTCCATCTTCCGCTGGTTCTCCTGCACCGACTCGATCATCACCACCAGCTTGTCGAGCAGAGCCACCACCGTGATGGCGCTGACCTGGCTGCCAGGGGCCGTGGGGCTGGTCGGAGACTTGGCGCCCAGGCGGGAAAGGGTGTGGATGGGGGAAGAGGGCACCGAGCCAGGACTGAAGCTGGGAATGAGGAGATCCTGAGCATCCTGAGCATCTGGAGCTGGTGGTGTCGGAGGGCTTTCCTCCCTGGGTAAGGTGGCTGTGCTTCGCACGGCATGAGAGGAGTCTTCACCCATTCTGGAGTCAACGCTGGTGGTTTTGAATGACAGGGTTAGACTGACTCTCACAGACACTCTCCTGCCTTCTGCGCCTCTCTAAAGACAACATTCCCAACACTCCACTTAAAAACTCCCCACACACCCAGGGGAGGGGCCTGGTTGCCGTGGTATTTAGCCCAGCCCATCAGAGTAATGTGAGTATAGAGTGTCAGTGTAAAAGTGTGCCACTGCATGTGTGCTTTTTCCCTCAATGCAATTTCAGTATTATCAGCTTGCAATCAGTCATGGGTTTGATAATGTTTGTTTGTCATATGTATGAAATGCCCCCAAAAGACATATTTTGACAACACCAGCAACAGTTTGTGTGAAGGAACGGGGGTGTATCAGTGTCTGTGTGAATGCACCTGAATGTCTCTTCATTTCTTCATGAATCTCTGCTGGCGTTTCTCTTCTCAGCTGTCCGGCAGACTTGGGAAATGTCACACGGGGAAATATGGAAATCAGTGTTTGAACAGTGAACTCAGCTCATCTTTGGCAGTGGCACCATCACACACACACACACACACACACACACACACACACACACACACACACAGAGAGAGACTGCATGAATGCTAGGTTTAAGGGATATCTCTTCCAAAAATAAAGAAAATTATCATTTGCTCTCATTAACTCATATTGTTTCAAACCTACATGACACAAAAAGAGATGTTTTGAAGGATGTTCAAGCTGCTATTTTACATACACTGAAACTGGATGGAGACCAGAGGCTGTCAAGCTCTATGGTCTTCATTCACTTTTATCATATGGAAAAGAGCAGCTTAGTTATTACAGTTAACTAAAACTAAAACCATCAACTTTAAAAATAATAATAGTAAAATAAATTTTTAATGAAATAAAATATAAAAAACTAATTTTAGTTCAGCAACATTCCTTATTTTCATTCAGTTCAACTTAATGTACGAAAATTGCTAAAACTATAACTGAAATAAAAATGAACTAAAACTAATAAAATATATTATAATAAATAATACTATCTCTATGATAAAATAATGCTGACTTTTATAATACCTATAATGCTAATTGTACAGGATGGAAGTACAATAAACAAAGGATATCCAGTAGACAGCTCACAGTAATCATAATCATAAATTGTGCATTAGGGTAAATTACTACCTGTGCGTCTTATGATTTATTCTAGGTTTTAAACCCATGTCAGACTTTGAATGTTTACAATGTATTGAATCTTGCTCAATAGTCTGAATGAACAAAGAGAAGGAAAGACACTAACTCATTCATAGATCCGTGACCATGAAAGTAAACATTGTGAAATAAACGCCTCACCTGGAAATCTGGTGTGGTGCTCTCGTATCAAAGATAAACACGTCACAATATTCTGTTTCGACCAGAGGTCATTTTCTGGATAATGACAATCAATAGCGACAGAATAACATGCATAACTTAGATATCTGTTTGGGAGTGTTATTAAAGGACAAGGATAAGAATCTAACATAAAATAAACTTTATCTCCCACATCCGTTCATTTCCTGAGACTGAGGCGAATGCCTCCCTGCATGTACAAAGAAAAACACTGCTAATGTTTTCTATGTTGTGGTTTGGTGGGGTATGTGTATTCTCCTGTCGTGTACTCAGACTAGGCCTATAGATACAAAGTGAAAATCATCACCCATGACCCCACATCCACACATGGACATCGAAAGATAAGTCATGCCAAAACAAATCACATTATACTTAAAGTGATAGTTTACCTAAAATCATTTACTGGCCCTCATATCGTTCCAAACATATAAGACATTCTTTATTTTGTGGAACAAAATAATTATTTTGTGTATTTTGAAGAATGTCAGAAACCAGACATTTCTGGTGACCATTGACTTCCACTGTTTGGACAAAACATTGCTTCTCAACACATCTACTTTCATGTTCCACAGAAGAAAGTCAGTCATACAGGTTTGGACTGACATGAAGGTGAGTAAATGACAATAGAATTCACTCCCCCCCCCCCATCACTTTTTAGCTATCCCATTAAAAAAGCTTTCTTATTTAAGCTTAATTAAGCTCAAAACTGAAGTTGAGCCACTGACACATGGACTGTTTTACTGAATGTCTTACGGGTTTGGAACGACATGAGGGTGAGTAATTAATGACAGAATTTTCATTTTGGGTGAACTAACCCTTTAAGCTATTCCATAATCAGCCATTACATAGTGCAGTGAGGTCTGACCTCTGCAGGTAGAAGGTACTCACTGCACTTAAAAAAGAAAGAATAAAATAAGTAATATAAAATTAATCAATCAACAAATTCACTAACTCGGAGTTTCCTCTCAGCTATGTAAAAACATCCTGTTGTTGATTCTATTTAATGAGAGTCTGTAGATCGTCTTTCTTATTAGTTTCATATTATTGGTGACTGTTATTGTCACTCATAGCGTTGCATGATTTGTGATTCAGTTTGAAAAATTTCCGAGTATGCAAAGACATGTCACTGCAAAACACACTAAAGTTATGCATGTGTTATATATAATTGCTACCTTTGTTTGAAACTTGGATGGCTTCGCTGGTAACAGGTTCTTCAATATGACCGTTGAATGCAAATTGTTCGGTGTCTGGTGAGAGATTGCGCTTGTGGCATCACAGTAATGAGAACGAAAAAGACTTCAGCCTTCATTAGCCGAATGATAGCAGACAGATTTCTTTCTCTTGCCTCTGGGACCTTTTGACCAGTGATGAAAAAAGCAGTAGATGGTAAAGACATCTGAGAGATAATTTGACAATTTTCCCTCAAATCTTGACGGCCCTGAAGAACAGTATTTTTCAAAGCCCTCCCAACCACCCACATTAAATGCCATTCCCTTGCCTTATTTATTTATTTTTGTAAAGATCTTCAAGAATGCAACAAGAGTAAGTGTTTCCTATATATATATATACTTCCCAAACAAGGCTATAGTTTAAAAATGAATCACTGTTAAATGGCCACTGCGTGCTAAATGACATCCAGTGTAAGCTAAAAGGAATACATTTCTGATTTGGTTCAAAACCTTGCAATGGTTCTCATTGAGACTGAGATACAATAAAACAGATCAGATAAGTGCGGTCTTCACGTGGCTTGGCAACTGATTCAGCTGAGAATGCAAAGTATGTCTGCTATGTACCTCTTGCACTTTAGTTCTGTTTGACTGGAGCTCTATAAGTCTTCATGGAAAGCAAAGAGAAAATCATATACAAAATTCATAGTCACCAGGGTTACTATTCCGTCCTGCATTGTTGAAAACACATGAGCCTGAGAATAAAGGGTCTGTTTAGTGGAAGCAGAACACAAACAGACAAATGTATGCTCATTTTAATTAAGGCTCTCTCTTACCCCTGTGGCACACAGACTGTCAGACAGGACAGGAAGTGCAGGGACTCCACTGGACTGGTCTAGGGATGAAGTAGGAAGAACTTCTGCAGACAAGGAATGTCCGGAATTCCTTAGTCCTAAGGGTCCCGTCCTCCACATGACCTCTAGAGGTCAGTATATTCTCTGTATCTCTCTTTAAAAAAATTTAAATAATAATAATAACTCAGCTACTTTAACTCAAATATATATTGATATATAATTAAAATTATATTGGATAAAAGTCTTATTAGAAAGGAAAATAAGAAGTTAATCTGGAAAATTAGCCCCATTATTTTTAATGTTTTTGAAAGAAACCTCTTATGCTCATCAATGCTACATTTATTTGATCAAAAATACAGCAAAAATAGTTATATTGTGTAATATTAGGATAAAATAACTGTTCTCTATGTTAAAATGTAATTTATTCCATTTATGACAATCTATTATTATCTATCGTAAATGTTGCTGATCTGAAACCTTTAAACAATATTTTTTACATGAATAGGTTCATGGGACCCCAAACATTAAAAACAGCAAAAGAAATGGTTGAATCACCTCGCTAGAAACTCCTGAAACTGACCATATACCTTCAAGTCAGATCCTTTAAAAGTCATGGCATCCACAAAAGAAAAAGGAAAAAGAAAAAACACTGTGCTTTGTGATATAAATTATTTATTTACATTACAGAAAAAGGACCCCATCAAGACAAACAAATTAACTATTGGAAATATTACCCATACATAACCAAATAACAGGATTTGTCCTATCATGGTGTCCTAAAATTCTCTGTTTGTGTCCTGTGCCACAGGTGCAAGGCATCGTGTGTAGAACCCATCGTCCTCTGTTATATCTGCACCGTCGTCCTCTGTCCCTCCATCCCATCATCCAGCAGAATGCAGTGTCTCTATGGGGACGGAGAGCGAGTTTCTTCTTTTCTGTCCTCTGTCCAAACTACATTTCCCATGATTCTCTGCTCACGGGCTCAAATGAGGCGGGTGGAGGCGCGCAGGGTGTTTTCAGAGTTGTAGTGCATTGTGTTCTGCTTCTGTCGGTTGATTCTGTTGGTCCGTGGGCACTTCCTGCAGAGGAAGGAAGCGAAAGGACATCCTTATCATACATGTAACTTGCCTCCACCAGGCAGCTCTACGCTATTTCTAATCGAAACAATGCCTGGAAGGAAAAAAACTCATATTTCAGAGCTTAAAAAAAGCCTTTGCTATAAAAATAGCTTCATATTTAGAGTTTGGAGAGTGGAAGTTTTTAAAGGAATGTTTCATGCATTCTTCTGCATCAGTATTCATCACAGTTTTCCACTGATATGACTTGAAACAGCACAACAGCTCACAGACTCTTTGCCTAAAGGGGCTGTTTCTTTTACTGGAGAAGAGAATAAATAAACAAATACTGATAATGAAGCTAAATTAACAATGATTCATAACGTATATATTTTTTTGGACCGTACAAATCTATTCTGACAAATACTTTTTGACTGGCGTCTTTAAGAAATGTTATTATGATTTTATTCATAACATCTTATAACAACAGCACTATCCATTATTTCGGGTGTAATATGTTTGAGTGGGTAATTTCTGTGCCACTAGCGACACCAAATGGAATAGCAATCTTTGAATACAACATTTGCTCAACCAATGGCATGAGTATAGAAAGGACTACTCATTTGTCCAAACAATGGAAGATGGGGTAAGAGTTAGATTTTTTTTTAAAGAAACAATCCTAATTTGTTCAATTTTGTTTAGTGCAGAAGTGTCAGGTTTTTGGAACTACTGTTTTTGAAAGAAGTCTCTTATGCTCACCAAGGCTGCATTTATTTGATCATAAATACTGTGAAAATAGTAATACTGCGAAATATTATCACAATTTAAAATACCTATTAAAATACATTTTAAAAATGTAATATATTCTTGTATTTAATTACTTCAGAAATTATTCTAATATGTTGATTTGGTGCTTAATAAATATTTGTTATTATTATCAATGTTGAAAACAGTTCCTGCTTAATATTTTTGTGGAAACTGATACTTGTTATTAGGATTCTCTGATGGATAGACAGTCAAAAGAACCACAATTGTTTGAAATACAGCTCTTTTGTAACATTATAAAGGTCTTTACCGTCACTTTTGATCAATTTAATGTGTCCTTGCTGAATAAAAGTATCTATTTCTTTCAAAAACAAAAACAAAACATCCCAAAATGCTGAAAAGGTAGTATATACAGGTGCATCTGAATAAATTAGAATGTCGAGACTGAAGACTATCTGAGGTCTAATAATCCATCAATCACTTCTACAATCTCTCATGATACATCTCCATATTGAATGCATTCACTTTTTTGATGTGAAAAGTAAATATTACATTAGATGGGCGAGTTATTTAGTGCTGCCAGTGATTTAGACTTCACTACCCCACACACACACCCTTCGACAATGACCTTTCACGGAGTGTAAAGTGTGTTATTCTGCAGACTCCTGCTGGCAGGAACTCTCACTCTATAAAGAGCTGTGAGTGTGTGCCATCTACACAGGAGGTAGCTGTCCTCTGCTTTGCTTCGCAGTAGCACAACGTGTGTGATATGATGCTGTGGTGTGTGTTTATGCTCACCGGGTGATACACAGCACCACTACACATATGATGGCCACCTGCAGAGCCCCAATGACAGACGCGATGAGGACATAGCGGAGCTTTCCAGAGCCAGGCACCACGTACAGCACATTATACTCCTTAGTGTCACACTGTGGACCGCTGAATCCTGAGTGACAGCTGAAGAAAAGAGGAAGAAACACGGCGTTATATCCTTGTTAGATTAGATGCGAGTGTTTTAGTCCTCTGTGGATTTATTCAGGTTGTTTTAAAGAGTCTCTGTTCACACACACATACCGCAGTGCCTCTCGCTCTCAAAGTCTTTCCTCAGAAACACCTGCTGTTTTACTGCAGCACCTGCCAGAGAGACTCCCCTGTTCTGTCTTATCATTTCTCTCTAGTACCCTTTACTTTGTTTTTCGGTGACTTTAATATGAGCTTCGCAACTTGAGCAGCCAATTATTTTTTAATAAGCTGATGTTTGCAGTTTTCCTGTTTAATACCTTCTTCTGTCCCAGTTTGATCTGTAGAAATGACTTGTAGATTGAATTTCCTAAAAAAGGTAACAATCAACCTTTAGACAACGTTTGGAGCTTTGGGACGACACTATCTGTTTGTACTACCATTGAAAGACCAGGGTTAGTATACAGTATACAATAAAATATGTTTAAGTTTTATGATCTTAGCTTTAGTTAACTATCTGTCTATCTATCTATATATAGTTAACCAAAGCTAAGACCATGAAACGTAAGCATATTTTATTTCAGCTAGTTGCCAAGAAAACATGTCTCATTTTCATTTAGTTTAACTAAATAAAGCACTAAAATAACTAAGGCCACAATAAAACCAAATAAAAACTATACAGACGTTACCTAATAAAAATATAAAAAATACACAACAAAGTTACAACAATTCACAATGAAATTAAAATGGAAAGCCTACAAACAAATTCAAACAGTTAATAAAAACTATAATAATATCTGGATGGTACTAAAATAACTGAAAAAAGGGGGAGTGTTTGGAAAACAGTTTTTTATATGTGACAGCTCTTTCTTGGCTTGAACACTAGGTGGAGACAAAGATCTGTAATATAGTGTTGCATACACAATCACAAAAGGTGTGTGCCCAAACACACATTGATTCACAATGTATTTTTGTAGACAGGATACGCTGGCATGATCAGACACATCATGAGTTTGTGTGTGTGTGTGTGTGTGTGTGTGTACCTGCAGGACGGTGTTGAGAGCATGTTGGGATATTCACAGTCTCCGTGAACACAATAGTTCTTATAGTTCTCAGGGCAGGGGATGTACAGCCCTCTCGCCACCTCTGAAACCTCAGGCTTCTCCTCTATAATTCAAACACAGTGGGTCAGAACAGCTAAAAGTCAAGGGCACTTCAGAACCACAGGACAAATATATTAAAAACAACTTTTTATAATTAAACACACACCCACCTGTGTAGTCTGTCCTGGCATACTGTCCATCTCCTGCTTTGGTGCCTGTAATCATGTCGCCTACAGGATAGAAACGAAATTCAGATATTAAAATGAACAGATCTGCTGGTTACATAATACAACATTGTTTTTTCCCTCTTCATTTGTACATTGTCATTTTGAAGATATCATCTGGGAAATTGCTATATTCTAGAGACTAATGATCATATGTACATGAATGAACTTGATTATGTAACAGTGATTTATAATGTTCATCTTTAAATGTGTTCTCTGTTGTTGTCTTATATAAATGCAAATTGAATGGAAGAAGACATCATGTAACAACGTAAGAAATTAATACATTATATAAAGCAATCATAAACCTGCTCTTCTTACCCTGACAGTGACCCAGGAACTTGACCTCGATTCGTTCCTGCCGCTGACACGAGGCCTCTTTTACCTGGCAGGGGTTGTCATAGGAACGGCCGTCTGATGCGCACACGGGGTTAAAACTGATGTGGGAGCAGTCGATGTTACAGACGCACCTGTGTCGTGAGAAAGAGCATAGTAAATGCCAATTACTGACAAATCAAAGATCATTAAACAAGTGTCACACCTTGTTTGATCAAGCTGTCAGCTAAGAATAACACTTCAAACATGCAAACTGGGGACTCAAAATAATTGCTGGAGGCCATTCGGTGTTTCACACCTGATATTGATGCAAAAACTTCACTATTCAATTAATATTTTCAGGGCCTCTTTGGAAGTAATGCACCTTTTTTGGCCTTCTACCAGTTTTTATTAATATTTTAGGAGAAAGGGGGCTGGAAATGATGGGGAGAAGAGAAGGAAACAGAGTGGAGAAAGTGGACCTTGTATATGAATGCTGAGATAGGCGTTGTATGCCTATAGGTAGACGTGGATCAGCTGAGAGTCAGCTGATGCGAGCTTGACTAACGTGACCTGCCAGAACTGACGCTATGCTTGATTATTGTGAAATATTATAAATATGAGCTTGCTGCTCAACATTCGAATACTTGGCTAGTGCTTGCTGTAGCAGTTGCAGCACGCTTCAGAAACCCTCCACCTTCCCCAGCTCCACCTGTATATTTGTAGTGGCAGTAGCAAGTCTCAAGACCAAACACATTAACACTGCTAATTCTGTTGCTGGTAGATTCAATCAATCAAACGAACACTTGTTTTTATGCCTACAAGAAAATTGCTTTTGTAAAAGCCAGTTTTGCAAAGGGTGAACATTACGGTTTTAATGTACACCTCTCCATCATGTATGAGTGTGTTAAAAGCTCAGCATTTTCACAGTCGTCCTGCGAGACTACAGCCTTGCAACATACACAGATTACAATGGTAAAAAATACAGGACCCTTTACTAAAGGTCTGCATCAGCGGGAACGGCAACCTCGCATAAACATTAACTGACATTCATAATTGCCCATTTTGCTTGAGGCTGGATGAATTACCATTAGAAACAGATTAACACCAACATCAACAATGTTTTATGATGTGTCTATCTACTCTATAAATGTTGATAAGGGTGTCAAGATTGCAAATGTAATGAGTAAAGTCTGTTTTTCATCTTCTCTTCTCAGCGTGAAGCTGGAAGGGAAAGCTCAGGAATGAATGTGGACAGGATCGAACTGGATGCTGCAGTGATTTTCAATCTATTGCACATTCTTGAGTCTATCATCTCAGGGGCTTAATGACTAGCACAGAAGACTGGCTTAGCAACCAAAGCACTGCGAACACATCAGTGGAGAATAATACAACGCTCCATTTTCAAACGATGAGAAATGATGATGAGTTCCAACACTTTGATGTTCCTTCGCTGGTTTTCATGGCTGCTTTTATTCACATACCTTCATTAACAATGGTAATGAGTGCTTATGTGCGTATGGATGAAAGGCGATGCTATTCTGAGGAGACAAAGACGCACAGAATCCTAGACAAAGTTTCTGACATTTGCGACCGGCAACACATGAAGCCTTTGCATTTGTGTGTGAACCAGTCATTCATTTCTGCCTGAGAGAATCGAAAACCTGTCATCTAGTCTTCATTGTGTATGTTCTGTGAGTGTATTTGGTATATTAGTATTTCCCAAAAGAGTTGACATGAATTTATGGTCTGCATCTTCAACGTTCAGGTGTTTCTGCTGTAGTTTCTCTCTAAAGTGTGTATGTGTTGTCTGTGCGCCACTGCAGGAACATGTTGAGCAGAAATGACAATTAAACTGCCATCCCCAGTCACTTCTCGCTGCAGCAAACAGACGACAGTATAATTATAAATCTGTCATTATTTTTGTGTATGTGTTTTTTTCTTCAATTTTCTTTTTTAATATTTCCACCCTGCCAGTGAGCTTTAGTGATGTATGGAGCTTTTTTCTATTCTGGCACTACTGGAATAATGGAAAGTGACTACAAATGTAAGATAAAAATATCTGTTTTAAATAGAGACGTTGACTGAATTGAACTGTGGCGTGGAGTCAACTCAAGGGCAGCTTTGATTGTTTGTCATTGCTAATTGAGATCTGTAATGCATAGTAATTTAGATACATCCCCAGGAACATTGAATGTGAGATAAAAACAAACAGGCACAATGATATTGAGATGTATTTATTGTGAAGCACTGGTAATGCTCACACACACACATTTGCTCTCTAGTATGACCGTCTGTAGTGGTCATAAAGGCTAATGTGTCTTGAGAGCATGAATATTTAATGTCACCTCTCACATTCTCTAGGCACACACACACTGCAAATGCATTGCGTCAACAACACACACACTCACACATTCACTTAGATGCACACACACATCAAAGATTTCCAATAGCAAATCAAGTAATAATGGCTTTGCGAGTGAGTCAAACTGAATGGTTGAGATTTCCTTAAAAATTCAGGTTGTTTGTATGATAACCTCTGTATGCGTGTGAGTGTGTTTATCTTGTTGAGTGAGGGGATATGTCTTATTGATTTGTAAGAGCCATGTGGTTTCTCTGTTATCTAAACTTTTCCAACATGGCCTGTGGGCTTCCTGTCTGTCTAGCTGCTCTTTACTCACACACTTTAGTCTCCCTCTCTCTCTCTCTCTCTCAATAGCAGGATTATGATGACTGAGTCTGTACTTGGTGAGGATAAGTCTCTGTTTTGTATCTTTGATAGTTTGATGAGGATAGATGAGGAGTTTTGGCTTTTTGATCCCAAGGTTTCAAATGTTTGATTTAGATTAGTAGTGCTAACTTGGTTGCAATTGCATCCATCCATCCATCGGTCCATCCAAATAAGAGACTTGGTGTATTTCGAGCTGGTTATAATTAAAAGTTCTGTATTATGATTTTTATTTTTTGTAACATATATTCAATATAAACTCTCATAGTTCCTCCCTGGACCACCCGGCCACAAGGAGGATAGACTAAAAACATTATTTAACATATAATTGGAAAAATAACCAGTTTATTGCATTTCTTTAACCATAGTATTACAGTATTGGCAAAATCCAATATCTGTCTGTCTACAGTATCTGAATAGTTTTTAAAATCAAATTTAAGACTTTTTAAGACCTGCATAAATAAAATAAATACTGTATGTAAACACAGGTCAAACCTATACAATCTTCTGAAAAAACAAACAAACAAAAAAACACATCCCAGATTATTTATTTGATATTGTGCTGATACTAGTAAAATATATATGCTGAATGTGTTAAATGTTTTTAAATCTTTCCTTCTTGTGACAGGGCAAACCAGAGAGAAACAACTAAAATTTACATTGAATTAAAAGCCAGACATAGTTTATTGTGCCACCAAAATACCAAAAAGTTATGCATAATAATACATACCATTTAAAGTGTCCCTATTATGGGTTATGAAAGGTTAATATTTTGGTTTTGGGAGTCCCCAACAACAGGTTGACATGCATGCAAGGTCAAAAACACTTTCATTGTCTTATAATATGCATTTATTTTTACCTTACTTGCTCAACGACTCACAAACGATTCGCTTAAGGATTCATTTTTCCAAACCCCTCCTTGAAGCTAATCTGCGGTGTTTGGTCCGATTGGTCTCATTTCCATTACATCATGCCTGTAATGCCTGATAAAGCAGCGTTTGTGAGCGCAGTGCTGCTTTGTGTACAGCGTTACTGGGGAAACCGCTATTTTACCGCTCCAAAAGCGGCACCTAGTGGCAAAGAATGAATTTGCATTTTCATTCAGACCAACTGGAAAAGACCAACAAGAGGGCGGGCAATATGCTAATGTTTCATGTTGACTTCATCATGAAAGGGCTTGGGATTTGATTTAAAAATGACTTTTCAATGTTTCAGAGTCGACTCTTTCTTTTGAGAGACAATAACTTTATACACGGTGCACTTTCAGATTTAAAACTTTGCAGGATGTTTTCATTCACTTAGAGCTGTGTTACACACTGCATGAAAGGTAATTTTAAAAAATCCATAATAGGGGCACTTTAAATATAAACCAGCCTGGGACTCTCATTTCTTATGTCTATTCTTTACTACGTTCAGCTGCTAAAAAAAAGATGAGGGAGATATAATATGCACTCTTACAACCATCCACAAAAGTGCCACGTCTTGACTTTGAACGTGCAGTGCTTACATTAATTAAATTAAATCATAACCTTTTGAATTTTAATAATCACATTAGGCCATATTGCGATTCCTGATTTTCAGCCTGCAAATTTAAAACATCCTAAAATGATAATTAAGACTGTCTATCTGTCTGCCTGTCTATCTATAGGCTAATTCACACTGCACCAACAGATGCCAACCATAACCAGATTATATGTGTGTGTCTATCTCTGTTCACATACTGTGTATCAGTAATACTGACCAACACCAGCCCTAATTCCAGACATTCCAAGAATGCATTGCGTCAAACTCAAAGGTGTGAGAAATGTTGATTAGAAATTGATTTAAAATGTAAAATTTGTTTAAAAAAAATTTTTTTTTTTCTCCACACAGTAATCAGTAATAGTTGATTACTGTGTGGAGACGTGCTGAAATCGCGTTTGGTCTCGTACTGTATCGTGTACCTTGTCAGTGTCGTACGCTTTGCTTGGCCATTTGTTGTGATAAACAGGAACGTGTGTCCAGCAGAATTCAATTTGAGTTTTGTTAAACGAATAAAAAAGAAGCGTAGTTTACCGCGGAAGCGGTCGTGTGAAGACCGAAGAGTGTAAAGACCATCGACTCTACCGTGTGA
>NW_015662918.1:125089-151450 GCF_001515625.1 Sinocyclocheilus rhinocerous
GTGCTGAAATCGCGTTTGGTCTCGTACTGTATAGCGTACCTTGTCAGTGTCATACGCTTTGCTTGGCCATTTGTTGTGATAAACAGGAACGTGTGTCCAGCTCAATTCAATTTGAGTTTTGTTAAACGAATAAAAAAGAAACGTAGTTTACCGCGGAAGCGGTCGTGTGAAGACCGAAGAGTGTAAAGACCATTGACTCTACCGTTCGACTCCACCGAGCAGGGACACCGGCAAGAATTTAATTTCTTTTATTTTTTTAAATGTGTGTATATATAGTATTTATAGAGTTTTAGCTTTAATTACTTTTTCTTATTTGTAAGTCGCTTTGGATAAAAGCATCTGCTAAATGACTAAAAGTAAAAGTAAAGTAAAAGTAAATAAACAGTTCATTCCATGTTAAAAATATAATTGAAAATAGTTCAGTGTAATTGAAACAGATTATACTACACAATATTTGTGTGTGCAAGGTATTGTATGCGTCCTATTTTAGCGAATTTACTGAAATCAATATTACTTCTATCTTCTTCTACTCTCTCTATTAAACACAATCAGTGACTAGGGCCCTAAACAACAGCCAAACAAATCCGGTGCTTGTCACTACACACAATCAGTGCACAAACACACACAGACATGTTATTAATGCAGCTTATAGCATTGATTTTATTTATAATCGCTCATCTCATTTTTTTCAGTAATCCTTTCAAATGACGCAGGAAGATGGTAAAATGGAGCGAGACTAAAAAAAGAAGGGCTGCTGAGAGAGGTAGAGTGTTTTTGGTAGAGGAACAGTGAGGTGAGTGAGTCATCTGCAGTCAAGTGTATCAGAGCGGGTCCTGTCATGGGACCATCTCTACGACTCAGGCATAAATGCCTCAAATTGTGCTGATATCTCTGAGGAGGGAGAGGCTGGGCTGTTTCATTCTGATGCCTCAAACACCCCGGCTCTCCAGCCAGTGCTTGCTGAATCTTTAGTGAATCTACAGGCTGTCTTTGCCAAGGCCGACATGTAATTCCCTTCAGACACCCTGAGAGAGATAAGCAGAAGGGAGGAAGAGAGGCCTTCTTCTATTAAGATTAAAGGGTAGTCTCCTTCACTCTTGCTGGCAGTTTGAGCTGTTCACTGACGCCCAGGGCAACGAAAACCTCCTTTCCACATCCACGGGTAGATTTTAAATATATCATATGAGTCATGATTTTTTCACATGTTTACAACTCAAACAGATTCTCTAGAAATGATAACCGTTTCTTACTGAATATAGCATGAAGATGTTGTTAGAAGAACATAGTGGATGTTGAGGTTTTCTGCTTATTTTGTATTGAATATTAATGAGTTCTCATTGCTGGAGCGCCGAAGCCAAGCGGCCATTTATCAGCAATGATGAAACTGTCATAATTGGCCTTGTTTCTTGCTCATTTATTTTGGGCAAGTTCTTAAAGTTCATATTAAAAGAACTGAGATTCTTCGAAGTATGTGAAATATCCCATATTGACCCAGTGTCCCATATTCCATATCCTGCTACTGACAGCACCAATCAATCTAAAACAATCTGTCTGTTACTGACCAGAGAAAGTATTCACATCAAAGGAACAGTTAACTGGAAAAAAAAAAAGTTCAAAAGTTTAGACACTGGATTTTTTTTTTTAAAGAAATTAATATTTTTATTCCACAAGGATGATTTAAATTGACCAAAAGTGACAGTCAAGACATGTATAATGTTAAAAATACTTCAATTTCAAACAAATGCTGTTTTTCATCAAAGAATCCTGAAAACCTGTATCACGGTTTCTACAAAAATATTATAAATGTTCCTTGAGCACCAAGTGATTTCTGAAGGATCATGTAACACTGAAAACTGAAGTAATGGCTGCTGAATATGCAGCTTTGCCATCACAGAAATAAATTTTAAAACACATATTCAAATAGAAAACAGTTATTTTAAATTGTAATAATATTTCACAATAGTACTGTTTTTTTAAAATAACTGTTTATAATGTATTTTTGATCAAATAAATGCAGGCTTGGTGAACATAAGAGACTTGCCGACACTAATGAGAAATAAAGACCATGACTATCAAGGAAGATTTTCAAGGCAAGAATTTTATGAATAATGACTTTCAGTTCAGTTTCTCAAATTTAATACGGCTCCAGAGCACTTGGTATATAGTACACAGAGTGCTTTTATCATGCATTTTTGTCCTTTTTTTGTCCCCATCCACTTTCAATGTATGAAATAAAGCAGTGTGACCTCTCTTAAAAATAACTACTTTAGTGTTTTGCCAAGAAATAAAGTCATACAGGTCTGGAACGACATGTGGGTGAGAAAATAATGACAATATTCATTTTTGGGTGAACTGTCCCTTTAAAACAACAAGTTGTATTTAAATTCACAAAAAAATTATGGTATCGTACTTGTTTAATTCTGTTCTTGTGATATTAGTTCTCCTACAGGCTGTTTTTGTGCTTACCAAACATCTTCAGCATCCACATCACACTCGGCCCCAAACTGGCAAATGTCACAGGTGGACGTCTCCTTCTGTCCATTCTCCGCCGAACCCTCGTTCCCTGCTTGGATACATAAAGACGAGACAAGACAGCATAAGCTACCAAAGGTCTGACAAATATTACTTAGGTCAAGATGAGCAGGCAATCACAGTCCGTCTCTTTCTCCCACACAAACATTCATAAATAGATGGAGACACAGAGGACAGACATAATTCTCATTCAGTCTTTGTCTCTGGCTCTCATGAGAAGTTCAAATCCCCCACTGATCTTTCCTCAGCCTCGCCCCTCATTTCATCATGATGATTTCTGATTTGCCGCTCCTGCTCCCCGGCGATAGAGGCTTCCCAGGAGCCGAAGCTTAAAGCCCCTCGCTATCGCATATCTGCCCTCATCAGTGGACGGGGAAAAGCAATCCCGTACACCATGGAATTTAAATTATGTCTCCTCGGAGGAGGATCATCATTCCCCTTTAGATCCTGACCCTCCATTATGAGGTGCTATTTTTAAAACTTAGACCGAAAAGAAAGGCAGGCAGATAAAAGTAAGAAAAGATAGAACAAGAACAAATCAAATATACTACACTTCAGTGCAAAGAACAATGTTTAAGTCACAGGTGTTTTTAGTCACTGTTCTGCTCTATTGATTCTTTCTTTTTTAAATTTTGGTGTAGATGACAAAAACAAATGCAAACTTTGCACTGACACCGTGTCCTTTCATGAATCAAAAATGAAATGAATCTCAGTGTTTTTGAATGCCAAACTGTTTTAATTTAACAATATCACATGAGAATGCTGTTGTCCTGAATATTTAGACCAACAGTACAACTGCTTTTATACAATAGTTTAATGATCTGTCAATATTAACAGCATAATATTAAAAAAGCTAATATTAAGTAACTTGCATCTTAAACACAATAGTGCCAGCTATAGTGCTCCGCCAGTGAAAATGATTCTAAATTAGTAATTTAGCGTCAAAATGAAAACAGTTACAGAATCAACTGTTGTGTCTCGTTGGGTGTGGAAATGAGAAACGTGTCGGAGGGAAGGGGCACTAACAGTTATCTCCATCTCCCGGTTAGACGGACCCTCTGAATCGATTTTCCCTGACCAGAAACACAGTCGATCACCAACCCCCTCTTTTTTCATCTGCAACCGCTGCCAAAAAGATCCTGCTTCTGACCCTGTTTGTAAATATCGAAAACCCAAGGTCAATGATTGATTTAATATATCTGGTTTTTGTGGATGTCTACAGAAATCTAAAGTCTTTTGTTGTTGTTGTTAATGAAGAATCTTTAAAGTCCTTTTCATGTGTAACGCAAAGACATTTAAGGTTATGAAACATTCAAATGTAGCAATCTGAGCACACACTGAGCAGAGGAATAGGTTTTGCTGTAAATGGAAGGAAAGGAGATACTTAAATGAACAGAAGACAGATGGTGAGTGTCCAAGAAAATGGCTCTTAATGGGACAAACCTACTTGTGCAGAAACTAAGGAGAAAGGTGGGGGTGGATTTAGGGCACAACATGGGCTGTCAGACAGATGATGAATGAAGCCACCCATCTCCTGCACAGTGTATGGAAACTGACCTTCACAACAAATATGTAGCAAGAATGAGCGTAGCATTCCAGTCTGGGTCAGAGAAGCTGTATATGAACTGAGATCACATGTGAAGTGAAAATAGCACCAAGAGACTAGATAGAAAATATTTTCTTAACTATATATAATATATAATAATAACTATATATATTTTTTAACTATATAAAAAAAAATTGTTTCCTAGTTTTAGCTAAATCACTGGAACAAATTTATACATTTTGTGTTCCAGAATAACTTGTTTTCCACGTAGTGTGTGAAAAAGCACAAGAAAAACGTCTCAGGTTACGTATGTAACCATGGTTCCCTGAGGGGAACGAGACACTGCGTCCTCTAGGGGTCGCTATGGGGAACGCCTCGTCGTGACCCGTGTCTGAAGCATACATTGAAATAACACCAACTCGTTGGCCGGCGACAGCCATGACGTCACTACCGGTGCGACTATAAAATAGGCGCCGGTAGCACACATCATTCACTGTGCTCTTCGCCCAAACAAACAACGCATAGATCGTGTGAGTCATCGGGTGTTAAATAGCGATGACATGGGTACACACACCTTCTAAACGTCCTGATTAGATTTTTTTTCCCAAAAAAAAAAAACCCTGTAAACAAATCATAAACATCAACAAAAAAACATAAGATCAAAACCATAAACAGACAAATAAATGCTTTCTAACCCCATTATCAATTCTTATTTTATGTTTATTTTTAGTGCATAATTGAGTATTAAAAAGACAAATTCTTTGAAAACCTCAAGAGTCCTATTGTTACGTATCCGGTCCATGAACTTCCGTCTGCTAGCCATCAGAGGTCACCCTTTCCATTTTCATTGACTCTCGCACTACACACTGTTGCATATCACCCCGGACTACATATCCCATCATTCATTGCACTGATTGCACACAGCACTAATTGCACACAGCTGTATCTAACAGATATTATCTAACTTAGCTTTACTTATAAATATGATTGTTCTACTGAGTACATTACTTTTTACCCCATTTGCACGAAATAAATTGTTTTGTTTCATATATAAGCATGAGATGGAAATTAATTCCACTTGATTCTTTTGAGTGGTATTTATCGCAATGCACACAATGACTGAATGGACGGATGGATGATGCTGTAACTCCAGGGTCATCTAGTGAAAAGCAGCTCAGATTAACACACACACACACAATTTGTGAAATGGAAGGGGTTTTGAACATCACAGTTAAACAGTTGCGTAAACAAAGAGAATAATGAGAAAGCTCTCCCTGGACTCTAAAAGGTCAAATTATATAATGTATATTATTTTGCATTTTGAAGATACAATGTTACTATAATGCAATGTTGTATTAGTCTACAATAAAAAAAACCAACATGTAATGAAATAAAAGCCTGCATCCATAACTCCCAGAAGAGATGCCACCACACAAGAACACGCTGAGCTCTTAAGGGACACAAAGGTCAAGTGAATCTCCACAGATGGAGAGGACACATTACATCTTTGAATCAATAGTGAATGTAGGAAGCATAATGCTTACAGCGGAAAGATGATAGCCTGAAAGAGGATCTTTGGATTTCCACTGATCTCCACGAGCTAATGATGCCGCTTCTACAGTACATGGTGAATGTGACATTTAAGTTTTACGCATGAGCCACAAAATCATCTTACTTTCTCAAGAGAATCTCCAGAGTGATGAAAATTGCCTTGTTCCTCCTTTTGTATTGCAGTAATGTGACTTTTTTTTTTCCTGGCAATGATTTCTAAATTTATGGAATGACGCTATGGGTGTTCTGTTTCAACACATTGCTTATGGATTTTTATATGGTGCACTGTTTGTCACAAAGTGTTTGTGCCACAAAATTAGGGATGTGCTTTAGCAATCTACTAGAGCTCAATCCAAAAGAATATTTTTTAATACCATTGTTGGTAACTTAATATTTTACTTTCTGAGGACTTGACAACTCATATTTTTGATGGAGGATTTTGTAGTTGAATACTCTAACATGTATGTTAAAAATCCTTAAAAATGTAATAAATGTCTAAACATTTTGTAAGGATGTATATTTTGACATATGACCTGCAAACTTGTCCCATAAATATGGTACAAGGCTCTCAATGCTCTAATAATGTGGTCATCAACTAAGCCTTCACCACACTGGGTCCATTAAAGCCTACTTCACACAAATAAGGCTGTTTGAGTGTCCCAGTGCCATTGGGAAATGCATGTCGTAAAACCCCTTTGGCACTTTGCCTCTTCAATCCACACCTGACAGCATAGAAGACCTTGCCAATGACCCATTTGCGCATGTAATTACATCAATCCGCTGATGACGGTGGCGCAGAGCGAAGGTGTCTAATTTTGTGGAGTGCTCCCGAGGCCCTTTTCTTCCACTGCTTGACAGCTTTTGGAGAGCGCTTTGAAAGCCAGATGAGGGTTTGAATTGGCAAGAGAAGTAAGAGCCAATGTGTGAAATTCAGGAAAGGAGGCCCGAAACGGGCTGCCCTTCTTCGAGGGATTAGGGAAGAAGAATTAGGAAAGGAATTAGGGCTTAAAACTTCATTTTTTCCAGCTTTGACCAGATTAAGTGCTGCTCGCTGAAAGTCTTCCATTGAGAGCTAAAAGACCCAGCAGACGATCTACGAATCAGTTTCACTCTGGGTCATTACACTGCAACCGTGGGTCAACCTTGTAAAATAAACACACATACATTTAACATACCACTCAGAAAGAATCACATATACTGTCCATTAGATGTACACCCAATACATAAGCACCATTTCACTAGCATTTGATACAGCTGTACCGTTTCTAAAGCTCTCCATTATTCTCCCACGAGAAGTGCTGCGAGGTTCAGAGCTTCTTACATTCACACACAAACTAACACGTGTGCTTATCTCCGGCTCTGACTATGATCTGCCCCTGATGTCACCCATAATAACACTCGTGATGGAGCCGCTCTCACATATATAATGGAAGAAGAGTGCAGGGGAAGGAAAAGAGATGAAGAGTTGAGGATGATGAGAAATGTGAGGAAAACATCAAATGGCGTTTGTGGTATGTAGCACGGAGAAAGAATGAAAGAAACAAAACAACAAAGTAAACATGACAATGACGGAGAGCGTTCAAAAACAGATGAATGATGAGAGACATAAACAGAGACCGAGAGAGACAAAAACACAAAGGGACAGAGAGAAAGAGACAGAAAAAAAAAACATCTCCAGCAGCTAAGCGGTCGATGGGCAGTCAATAAAGTGTCACTTTCTGCAAGCTAAGAAGCTGGCCTTGATGAGGGGATCTGACCAGGATCGAGGCTGAAATGAACATTCGCATTAGTGGCCACAGCAACTAGTGCTTTACCCACCGAATGACCTTCCCTAAACCACAATCTCATATTAGACTCTAAAATGCCCCAGATTAAAAATAAAAACGTTTTGTAAGGATTTCTTACATGCTGTGGAAAAAGACTCCCTGCAGATTTCTGCTAGATTGAACTCCTTCATAATACTGTTGTGTTAAAAAAAATAACAGACTTGAACTAAAATCAATTGTCTTAAATGCTAGTGAATTTAGGTAGAGATTTGCAACACATTAGTCTTAAAAATAAATGTTCTTTATTTCCATTGAAGGTTCCACGAAGAACCTTTAGCATTCATGGAATCTTTCCATTGAGCAAAGGATTTTTGACAGTATAAAAAGGTTCTTTGGATTATTAAAATGGTTATTACACTAAGAAAAAAGTTTCTTTGGGGAACCCAAAATGGTTCTTCCACTGCAGAAACCTCCTGTTGGAACCTTTATTTTTAATAGTGCATTAAACAGTGTTATTCAATTATTAGTGTTTTTAAATATTAACTTGAATTAAGCACTAAATGAAGGCAAGGAAATAGACGAAAATGAGCATGCAAAAGTTAAATATTCAATATCTACATAAAATAATGCAATATACAAAAAATATATGTCAGGCAATAACTATTATGGTACCAATAAGTGCATAGTGCATTCCTAAATTCTGTATTTAAGATATAGGAAGGATGGGAAAAAACTGATATTGATAAATCTGGAATTTGAACAAACATGCAGTTCATTTTGCTCAAGTCCACTTACAACATTTTTGTTTTCTTTTTAATGATATGAATAAAACATTTGATGTAGATTTACATAAAATATTACACGATTTATATCAAATACTCTTTAAGCCCCCTATTAAATTCTCCTTTCTTCTACAGCACATCCCCTGCTGCAGTGGATTGTGACCGTCCGAGCAGCAAGATCCTGGCACCTTGTCTTTCCATCTAAACTCCCAGACAGCGTGGGGTGGCACAGAGAGCAGCTGAAATGTTCCAGCACTGTGGGTGCCAGTCTTTGCCATCGAGCCCCGCTAATCCCACTGGCACCACAGTGCCAATCTTTCACTCCAGTTTTACCCACTGATCTTTAGAAAAGATCCAAATCAGTAGAGCAAAGCAAGCTGCTGGTAAACAAGAGCTAGCTGCTAAAGGCTATTCCAGAGAGGACTGCGTAAAATATGACAGAACTAGTTTAATATGTTCTCTTACATAAAAATGCTATGTTTCATTCACTTTGTTCTGATTGTCTATTTATAAAAGAGCAATGTTATTTTCCCTGAAGCGGATCTTATGAACTCATTTGACGATGAATGATTTAGCAAGGACGACGTGAGATTTTCCACCTCAGTAGAACAACAACTAGTTTTTCTGTTTTTCTTTTTCAAGTTAAAGGTCATTTCTCAACTCAAAGGAATATGGATTCATTGCTCAGAGACCTAAACCAAATTTAGATATTGGCCTTTAACAACATGTGCCCACCAGGGACCTTGTAACACCCAACAGCCAATGCACAAACGAAAAGCAAATGAAAGCATTTTCACAAGAGATTTTCCTACTTAGCAATCTCACGTCAGTGAGGAGAACCTTTACACATTAGAATTGAGTGAATCGACTTGAAGGTACCTTTACTAAAATGTACATTAAATACAATTAAAAAAGATACATTAAAAAAATTATATTTTAAAAATATACCTAAGCTAAAAAGTAAAAAATACAGTATACATAAACAGTAAAAGAAATATATAAAAGTTGTGAAAAAGAAATGATATAAAAAAGATACTAACAAGAACCTAAAAAGATCCTTACAAAGAAATGATTTAAAACTATACATTCACCAAAAAGAGCCTTAAAATAAACATTTTTTTTAAATAAATTTACTAAAAAGTACTTAAACTATTTTAACAGAAAAACATAAAAATAAAATAAAAAGAGCCTTATAAATTAACTGTTTAAAATATATCTTTGCAAAAAAAGCTAAAAAAAGTCAGCTAAAAGAAGCTATTCTTTTAAGCTAAGCTAGAAGAAGATAAAAAAGAAACATCAACTAAAACGTACCTAAAAAGATCCTTAAAAATCTATTATTTAAAAAGATACTGTATCATGTGCATGTACATGCACAATATATGTATATGCATTTCTCTAAAATTCTTTAAAGGGATCGTTAAAGCAGGACATTTTTCAAGAAATGGCTAAAAACACATCTGTTCAATCTACACGACTCTCTAAGACTAGCACTCTCTATTCTATTTCTATTTTATCTGCTTGTTTTCTTTTTTATTTCTTTTAAAAAAAGTGACCCTCTAACACTTGCACTCCCTATTCTATTTCTATTCTGCTTGTTTTCTTTTTATTTAAAATGGACCCTCTAACACTAGCGTTCTCTATTCTTTTTCTATTCTATCTACTTGTTTTCTTACATATTGTTGCTCTTTTGTTAGTTTTGATTGCTTCTATTGTCCTTATTTGTAAGTTACTTTGGATGAAAGCATCTGCTAAATGACTAAATGTAAGTGTAAATGAAAAGCAAGGTCTAACACTTGTTTTAGTATACTGATTGATTGATGTGAGTAGGCAGTCTTTCACTATCCAGGTGCATTAGCATTACACTATAAATGTGAATGTACTCGCATATTTCTCACACACAATGCAGTTTGAGTGATCTGATCACTTTAGACCCCAGTGGCACCTGTATTTACAGCTAACCATTTGTGATCAGAACACACGAAACTCAAAAATACCAAAATTTTAAACAAGATCTAAGTCAGAAAATCACTAGTGGTCTCCTAAACCAGCTGCAAACGTCTTAAGAAACTGGAAAACAAATGCTAACATGTACTCAACACTTATGCTTCTAGCCAAAAATAAGCCCTACCATGTAACGGCATCAACAAAGAAATGTGAACATCTTTTCCATTCCAAAACACCTCCAGCTCCAGCACAAACTCTAGACTCAAGCCCAGCGGAGCTCCTCTTTGCTCCTTTACACGTTCTATTCAAAGACAGTCAAACAAACCAACAACCTCAGCGGATTTTGCAGATGCATCCCAGGATAAATGAGCCTTTAAGAATTGAAAGCTCTATAAACAACCAAGCCCTTAGATGTTTACATTTCAAACACTGAGGTTTGTCTCCAAGGAGTTCAGGCTTAGCTAGTTACAGTAATTTGGGAGCTGCAGACTGCTGTTATGATGGGTATTTCTGCACCGCTGAGGGTTGATGCTTTACTGATTTTAACCAGAACAGATTGCAGTCGGTTCGTTTTTAGTGGCACTCAAGAAATGAAGCTCACTATTGTCAGAAAATAGTGTCCTCGTTAGATTCACGACCGGAAAGGGATTAAACTCCTCAAAGATGCAGCCGCTGAAAAAACGAGTCTATTTTCCCAAGTTACTGTATAAATGCCTCTAGCGTTCCCTTATGTCTCTGTCTTATCTTTCTCTCCATACGTTACATTTTCTTTCTCATCTCCTGGACTGTAAATCTCCATATGCTATGTTGGTATAATTCATTCTGTCTATTGGCAGAAGAAATTCAAACATCTCTTTGTGTGTGACTTTTGTTCGGCTCTACTGTATGGATATAAGCCAAAATGAACTCTGCTCTTTTCTGTCACTTTCTCTTGTGACCTTGAGGCCATTTTGCCACTTCCTGCCACGGCTCATCAATCACAGTGTCTCCTGACCCGTCTAGTGCGCTAATCTCCATATAATCCCACCATTACCGTGAACGGCTCATCTTTTTGTGTCTAGTGTGATTCCTGTTCATCCTCTCTGCCACTTTCCCATTCTTCCCAGCCTGCCCGTATCATTATATTGTATTTCCCAAAATAAATTTTAATAGAAATCCCCTTCTGCCCCAAGGATGACCCACATTAAAACAGCACATTTATTTCTGAGCGACAGAAGGTTCACGTAGCCCCCAGTACACCTTTGTCTCATTTGATTCAGCGCCTTCCATGTTTGCTTGAGATTTACATTTCATCTGCAAAGTCCCTGACTATATTAATAACTCCGGAGGTATTTGTCAGAGCTCCGAACGAATCGCGAATGAATAGATGCTGCCATAAAATGATTGCATTTTACTTCTTGTTGGGGCTGGAAATAGCTTAGTCTCTGAAATGGTTTGCTACAAAGACAACAAGGGCGAATCTATGTCTTGTTTGTGATAAGAACAGAAGTAATTTACATTTTCAATGTTATTTTCAATTTTCATACATTAAGGAAGCACTAAATCCTTTTTTATTCTGCTTTTCTCTCAGCTGTGGAGAATAAGGATACAGAAAAAAGTGGTTTGAATTTACTTGATTTAATCATGCATAGCGTTCCACACAAATCAATTAGGTTACATCAACGGATTTTTTCCTTCTTTGTTTAGTTCAATAATTCTTTGTCAGAAAACATCATTTGTTCATTCAACATAACGTAATAAAATTATTTTTAGTGACCATATTAGCAGCCCCAACATGACTTTATGTCTGCCCACGGCATGATCCATTTTCATTTGTGTCGCATTACTAGGTTATACCAACTAACCATTTACCAACTAGAAAGAGCATTTGATCATGTTAAATAGTAGAATAAAGAAACATTCAGGACCCCATCTTTACCAGAAACGGTTATAAATAAAATTGTAACTGGACATTAAAGTCTTTACTTTTGCCCCTTAAAATCAAGTTCCAAGCAAAGCATGCTGGGAATTATAGCTGCCCTGCCCAGATTCAATTAATAGCAAAAATGGTTCATGTAGCCAAAGAAGGCATGAGGTAAACTCAAGTGGATTTCCAGAAATAAAATTAGGTTGTTAAGATTAAAAAATTTGGCATTGAATTAGCATTTTTTAAGCAGTTAAGCAGCAACAATAATTTGAAATCATTCAAAAATATAAATGTAGCACTAAGGCTGATGATACAACGGGCAACTATTTTGAGCAATGTTGCTTGGGCACTTTCCCATTGAGAATGGGTTACAAACATTCTCCACAACCTGTCTGCAGAAGCGCACATAAGTAATGCGTTAAACATATAGCTAAAATTTGGATGTCAAAATTTTGAAAGTCTGATTCCCTTTTCCTCTTTACGCTTTGCTAGTCAATTTATTGTATAGCTTTCATGTTTTAATAGATTATAAGCCAAAAACATCTTTCAACAATAGAAGTAATTCATAAGTTAATATTAATTTAGCATATAAACAATGTGCCATCCTTTAATTATTGGCTCAAAATAGGTTTCAGCCTTAGAAGTAGTATATAAACTTAATAATCCAAGATAAAACACCACCCTCACATTGAAGCTAGGTTATGGACAGGTTTTCCCAGTCCGAGAGCTTTTCAAAAGGGCTTTTTTATCAGATGAACTTATGAATTATATCCGTTGCGATGGTTTAAAAGCCTTTTCCAGCCGCAGTGACACATACAGATAAATAGTGCATCTGACTCAGTAAGGACTGCAGTACAGAAACAGTGCACATGTTCACACTCAGCTTGAATGTTAAGCGCACAAACTCTGAGCACAGCCAGACACTTTTCCTTAGTCTTCACCTCCCATTCCAGACGGCACTGCGCCCGTCTTTATCGCAGCAGCTGAAATGGGGAGATTAGATTATTCTCTTTCTCATTCCTCTAAGCTTGTTACCATGGTGATACCACGGTGACTGAGGAAGGTCCTCACCCGCAGACGGCTGTGCAGCTGACTGTCGTCACCTCAGGAACGTGAGGTCATTAATTTCCCTCCGGTAGAAGCTGCGGAGTATTTTACAACAGTTTAAGGCACGACTTAACAACCATTTTTATGTGAAAGATCAAACGCGGTCGACCGCAGCTGCAAAGACCAAATAAACACAAAACGAAAACCCAAAGCACACTAGCCAACTCCCTTAAAGACTGCTTCCTGTGTCTGTGTTGTCTGTATTGATTATAGAAAATCTACCAAAATTAAATACATAATGGATTCTAGATGCAGAGCCCTGGATACACAGTAAATGGATTACATTTGGAAGTAATTAGAAATAATGAAGTGCTGCTGGAGCCGTACTGCTGCAGTTTTGACAGCTGAAGTGATACAGCTATTAATCATTGAATAAAATGGGGCGTTTCTTGCTTCACAGCGATGGAACGAAGATATTTGCTTCTTGAATTGAAAGCAAAGCGCAATAAATAAATAAATAAACACAATAAAATTAAATATAAATAGAAATAAAAAGGTAGTTTCATCATCATCTACTCACCCTCATGCCATATATTTTTCTCATGGAACCCAAAAGGAAAAAAATAGCGCTAAGTAAATTAACTTAATTAGATCTAATGAGACAATTCTCAGGTGGTTTCTCTAGTACTTTTCCAAGACTGTCTTTAAACATTAGGACTGCAATTAAACTAAATTAAACAACAACAACAACAACAAAAAACACCATTTAATGTTAACAAGGGGTCAATGTTGGGCTGGTTAGCATGACCACATTAGTCCCTGCTACCTACCATAAGAACACCAGCTGACTCCAAACAGCATCTTTTTCCATATGTCATGGTGGTGCCATATTTAATTTTTGACAGGAATGAAAACAAGGCTGTGAGGCATAGTGTGTTCAATGGATTGTAATGTTGTTTAACGACATACCGATTGTTCAGTAAAAAAAACTCCATAAAACAGTTTTGAAAGTTGTGAGTTGTGAAAATTACTGGGGCACAAGCTTCAGTGAAATACCACTGTGCCCCAGTAAAATTTTACTGATAAATCCCTTGTCAACGGGACTGACATATGATAAAGTCATGTGTGGTTTATCAAACTGCAATAATAACAGGATATTTTGTAAAAAGGAACAAAAAGAATGCTGGGTAAGGAAAACATATACCAACAATCCATTGTAGGAAACAAAACTTGCGAATGTCTTCTACTGTTTGTCAATGACGAAGCAGCTCTTTATTGCATGTGCAGGTTGGGAAAGACTCTGTGCTGCAGGTAAACATGATTTATATTCATTTATATTCAAATCAATGTTTCAGTTACATTGCTGTCTATGGAGGGTCAGAAAGCTCTCGGATTTTATCAAAAATATCTTAATTTGTGTTCAGAAAATGAACGAAGGTCTTACAGGTTTGGAACAACATGAGGGTGAGTAATTAATGACAGAATTTTCATTTTTGGGTGAACTATCCCTTTAAGGTCTATTAATGACCATTCTGTGTATCAATGATAGACAATTTTTTGCATGCAAATATTTTTGAATATGCTATAATGCATATTTTATTAGTGCTTGATGTGTGTTTGAAGGTACATCCATATAGGACTAAATGGAGTCATTAAAATCCAATGTTATGCACTGTTGATGGGAATCATTATACAAGATAACTTGGTAACTAAACTTCATTAGAATTAGAAGTAATGTCATCTGTTGTGAAATATTTGATAATCAGAAAAAGCCTAATCTCTTAGCATCAACCATAATAATCACTGGTTTCTCTATATTGTTTTAGTCTAAAGTGTAAACCGTGTTATTCTGCATGTAGCCTCTCATACAGATGATGTTACATGGCCCTCAGGGCGGCTTCTCTCTGTGCTTTGCCGTAAGTGTCCAGCAGCCTGCATCCCCAGTAGGCAACCCATATGATTTATCTGCAGCCATTGAAATACATTTGATTTTTATCACACCGATAGTGCTGTGCTTACCTAAATGCCCTTCTTTCTCACTCTCTTTCTGTTCCATCTATAAACCGCAATCATTTCTCTCTTCCCTCACCCAGCCTTTATCGCCCTCATCTTTCTCTTCCTCCTCTTTACTTATCTTTCTCTTTATCTGCCTTCCATTTCTCTTTCCCTCTCCCTCTTCCTCTCCCTCTCCTTCCTTTCTCCACTCATTTTATCGATGTGCACGTTCTCCAGTCTCTTATCACTCTTCTTTTGTCTCTCTATACATATTTTCTCCTCTCCCCTCATCATCTTGTCTTTCCACTCTCTCTGTCTCTATTGTTCTGGTCTGCAGAGAGCCATTTGCTTTCATCTACTAACACAAAACCATTTTCCTAACAAAACATCTAGGTATTCTTAATTGGCATACTTGTTAAATGAGAAGTTCATGATCAATTAAGTCCTTCATAAGCACTATTCGGCAGGAGTAGTTAAAACTTTTGAAAAGCCCTGGTTTAGAAAACTACTCCTGTATATATAAAGGCACATATAAAGGCAGCTGTAAACACCAGTTTATATTTTGTAAGAAAATGTTAAGTGCAACATTATAAAGACAACATGTTGTTTGCAAAGTAATTAGCTTTTATATTGTTACTAAACTGAAGCCAAGTAAGCTATTAAGAGTATTATTGTATATAGCTGGAAAATATTATAACATAGTTTCTACCCACTATTAGAGCATTGTATACAACCTGAAGAGAAACATTTATGATTCAAATTTGTATGTATAGTACTTTTTACAGTTTTACAGTAAACTTACAGCCTCAAACATACATACTACTACTATTTTTCATTTTAAAAATCCTTGTTCTAAACAATGTTTGTGATTCAATTATTAACACATGAAATCTGTGTTAATCTGACTTACATTTAAAAAACAAAAGTTCGGTGTCAGTAGTGTTTTTTTAAAGAAACTGATACATTATTAAATTGTAATAATATTTTACAATACAATATTAATATTATCCTTAAGTCAAACCAAAAGGCAGCATGACAAGAAATGCAAATTTAGTTGCGGTATTTACTGGATGGTAAAGAAAAAAAAAAAAATATATATATATATTTGTGAAAAAATAATATACCCCAATTGCAGACATTCTTATCCGGATGGCATTCAATTTCTCTGTAAACTCCAGAGGATTAAAATCACAAAGTACTGTGAAATATAAATTTCCCAAACGTCCTCAGGGAAAAATAGCCCTGTCCAAATGACACATACCAACCAAGCTGCTGCTTTTTGCAAAAAGCACAGACCACATCTAGTAAACAGGAAATGGCTAGCAAAACAAGACCACAATAAGCAGCAGCATGCAGGGGGATGTTACAGTACTCAATTAGCGGATGTGGCCTGTTTGGTTGAGAGAGAAGAATAAAAGGGTTGACTGGAAGAGCGAGAGATTAAAATCAAAGAAGAGTGACACATTTTAAGCGATACAAATATACGGCTCGAGCCGCAGACTGTTCTACTGTCAGTCAGACATTGCACTTTGGGGGGAAGAGTGTAATAATTCTGTTTCTCTGAACAATACGTGAGTGGGTGTAATTGAATCTCAGTTTCAGTGGGTGGCTTGTGGAGGAGAGCAGATGACTGCTGACAGGCTGAGAGGAAGTGAGTGTGTGTTTATGAGCATCATGTGTGGGGAAGTGTAAACAAGTGCAAAGTGATTTAATGAGCAGTATGCATACAAATTCAGGTGTCAAAATTGGAATATTTTGAGCTGGTCTGCCTTACCTTCATCTCCTGATCCTGAACCAGCATCTGTAAAACACAAAAAGCAGAACATTACATCAATGTCTTCTTCGAAGTCTTCATTTCTGTCATTTTTGTCAATCCAATACGGGTCAAACAATTCACACAGGTTTTACCGCATCTAAAGTTCATGTCCATGTCGTTTATTTGTCAACTTCCCAGACCAATAATAAAAATAAGTAAATAAATTGAATTAAATACATTTTTAAGAATGTACATGTGATTAACTGGCCATACAATGGAATGGGCTCCAGCAACCTTATGACCCTATAGGACAAGCGATTTGGAAAATGGAGGGATGGATGGATAAACCATGTACATTATTGCTCATCTGGCTCTCTGGAGTCTGTGCACACTTTCCCAGTATGCAGTACAAATGTGGTCTTGTGTACTTGAACTGTGGGAGGATCAAAGGTGAATATGTGACCCATTTGGCTCATGTAGTCAGAAGTGGGCTGCACGAATGATGCAAGAGGGAGATATTATAAATGCACACATACTCTGATTCATCGCAGTCTGATTTAGAATCGGTGTTTCAACTTAAACCATAGAAACTATAACCCTTCTGCACACTCTTTGCACATAACAACAGAAAAGTCCAGGGCTTCATGGTTTTACTGCCACAATATTTGTTTAAACATGACTCTAAAATCAAGTATAGTCAAGTATCATAATGTAAATGATGCACTGGATATGATGGTATAAAAAGACACTCAAGTGGAAATGAGGAAAGGATAGCAAGATATAACTATGCATACGTATCTTCAAACAAAAACACACTGTAATTTACATGTGTGGGTCTATGGGTTAGATACAAAGCAATTGGATACAAAGCAAGAATTTATTAAATAGATTTAGATTCCTAAATACATCTGTACAGTTTAAATCAATTTTCATCGCAAGAAGCTAAAAACATGTGTCCAGCGGTAAAAAAATAAATAAAAAAAAAAGATTTTTTTTGTTCACTGTGAAACCACACACACACACACACAGGTTTGTTTTTGTGAAAAGTGGGGACATCCCATAGGCATCAGACTGGTTTATTTGCTGTCAGTTTTTCTAATTGCCTGACAGTTGCATTCTTAATTCAGAGACATGCCGCACACAATCTGTCTTTGACCATCTGAGCGATGCTCTCTGGCCATCTGGACATGAAAAACTCAGCTATGGCTTCAATGCAAAAAATATGTCTAAACCTGTCAAAATACTTTCTACCTGTTTATTTGATATGCTTTCACATGCTTTCACCTGCATATATGTATAAAGTGAGTAAACTCTGTAAAGCTTGACATACATAACAGCCAGACAACAAAATGTGTACATTTATTATTATGAGCAATAATCTGGTAGAAAGAACATTATTGGAACTGAATTCATTTTCACTATAAAAATTAAATGACAGAACAGGCTGCATATAAAAAAAACCAAATATATATATCAATTCTCACTAAATATATCCTAGTACAATAATATTTAGATTTTAATTCATTTAAATGTAATGATTTAATGATGATGTTTATTTGTGCTCGGCGTCATAAAATTACATCACAAATATGATAGAAATAATTATTTCTAAAATACCTGCTGTATCATAAATTGAAAAATTGGTTGTTCATTTCGTCAATAAACGTAGCATTACTTTGCTTTAATCATCATATTATTATTGATCTTGCCATTGCTTTATCAAAATTCAACAATATCTCAGCAAACAGGTATCTGTGCATTGTGCTACAGAGGCCAACATTTTGGAAATTATATGTAAAAAATATAGAAGTACAAAAGTACAAAAGTTTTTTCAGGTATTGATGATGTTAATAATGTACAGTAGAGTCATCAGTAAGCTACATTTTTAAAATGATATATACAACTTTATAGGGTTAAACAGATAAATAGTCTACATCTATCCGTCCTTGTATTCACTAACGATCCATCCTTGTATTCAATTCATCATTCCTTATAAAAACTGAAGACCTTAAACGGCTAAAACTAAACAGAACCAATGAACCTGTCCTGAAGCACTGGGTTAAAAAAGTGGAAAACCTTCCACTGCCTCAAACATTCATGAAGTTCCCTAGTACATCAAAAAGTCTATTTCACAGTGTGGCTGGAAGAGTAAAGCGAGACGAACAGTCTGTTTCTCGGCACACTTCTTCCTGTGAGACTGGACTCTGCTGAGTTTGCTGGCACACAACAATGGCAGCAGTCTTATTAAGTGTAAGAGACCTTTGTTCCTCATTCAGAGGTATCAGCGGGTTACGCATCTCCTCTGCCATTGTCATTTATCAGGAAGAATGTGTTATCAGGTGACTTTGCACTTTTTTTATCTGGGCTCCCATGATGCAATAGGTTGAGTGAACTTGAGCTGGAGGCTCAGAGGCAGATGGTCTCTGTCAGCAGAGACAAACGCAGCTGTAATTTAACATGCCGCTGTGCAACACACAATTAACTATATCCAGAACAGCGTGCTTGAACGACATGTGTGCGTCAGGTAACATAGTACTTAATGATAAAACAGGCCTGTTGAGCTGTTTATGTGAGAGTTTTGTGAATGTAATAGTCATTTCTTGGAATATGATGCATGCTCCCTGCATGGAGAAAGCTACTTTAGCACTACATGGAGTGCGATTACGGAGAAAGGCTATCTTAACCTCGATTTCCAATGTCGAAAATGAACTGCCTTCTCCTCTCTACAGTTACGCACCACTAAGCTAATGGCTAGCTGCCCTGCGCCGCACTGAAAACTCAATATAAGCACATGGCCCATCTCTTTAATCAGCGCATTATTCACACTGATCTTACAGCAGCACAGCGGTGAACTTGCCCGTTTGCGAGGTAAATAGCCCACTTATCAATGCCAGAAAAAAGAGAGAAGCATATACTTACCTCTGCCATACTTCTTAATATTTGGCACATAATAATACATAGAGTTTATTATACCCCAGTCAGACTAAATACCTTTAAAAGTACTTACTCAGAGCTTTGTTTAAAAAAAATTTGGCACATAAGACCTTTCTGAAAGTTTCAACGAAGCACAGCAAGAAACTAAGCTACAATCAATTTTCAGTAGTCAAGTGTGATAGAGCAGAGGTTTGAAGCAGTAAAGGATGGTGAAATTATTTAGTGGGACAAGGGAATAACATGATTTCACCAAACAGTATTGGAAATGACTGTTGGTAAATGAGATTACAGCTGAATTTAGTGACTATGCCAGTAACTCATGGACTTTAAACAGTACCATAACTTTTAATACTGCCTGTAGACTAGAAGTGAAGGATTGTTATTGACAAGAGCAATGACACTTGGGAATCCATTTAGCATCATTTAACATGCAGAATGGGATTCAGCACCATGGAGAGCAACAACCACAGGCCCAAATCTGAAACCTTGTGCAAAATAAATAAATAAATAAAACTGTCCAAAATAATTTAGTAAAGACAGTATATACATTTACAATCTTACAAAAATATTTTTAAACATCAGAGCAATAAATTATGTTTTAAAATATATTAAAATAGAATTGAGTTATAGTAAATTTAAATAATATTTCACAATATTATTTATTTTTACTGTTTGGTCATACAAATGCAGCCTTGGTAAGCATTAGAGACTTCTTTCCAAAACATTAAAAATCTTTCTGACCTCAAACTTTTCAATGTTTGTTGCATACACCTCCGCATTATACTGTAATGGATAAGAAATTGCAGGCTTACTTGTAAGCATCAGTTTTCATAGTGTAAACTTTGTCACATATGTTTATAATGGCAAAGGTGTTTCTTAAAGGCACAGGAGCATTTAATTCCAAAAGCAAGATAAAGGCTGGGAAATATCCATGAAAAAGAACCAATGGGAAATCTATGAAAACCTAAAATATGACAAACTATAAAAATGTAATATGATGTGATATGACGCCTTTAATACTTCTCCGGTTATTACAATCAATGTTCTATTTCCTGGTGCATGAAGGTGCTCACTTTCAAGTTATGATACTGATGTATGAATAAAGACAGAGGAGCTGAGCTGCAACCAGCCTTGGAGAAATAAAGAAAATAGCAGAGTGTGATACACTTCACTTATCTCTGTAGGTCATCTGTCAGCTGCTGGATCATTTGCCTGGGAATTAGTGGAGAGGAAATCAGTGTCAAAGAGTTAGATGAGCTGGTACAAGCATCAAACTGTGAGGCAGTCCATTTCTCTGTCTCTTTCCACAACGTCCTCAGGGCTGAAAGTGTGAAAATCTCATCGGGCTGTGGATATATTCTTTTGGTCTTACTTAAAGCTCTTGTAGACAGAGCTTTAAGCATTCACCAGGGTTTCAGGTAAATTTCATTTTTTGTTCAACCACATAATTTAATCCTTGGCATAATGATGTGGGTAAAATGAACTATTAAATCTGAATTGAACATAGTCAAAATCAAATTGGTAAGGAATTGAATGCATCTGTTGAGAATGTCTGATGGGCTTCAGGTTTGAATTATGGTTTCTACTACAATTTCTCTACTATAATATGGTGAAAAACTCTATTGACATTTCTTTATAGTTTTGTAGTTGTTCAACCATGCTACAAAGTCAAGATTAGTGGGGCTGTTGTATATATACACACTACATATAATACAAAAGTTTGGGGGTCAGTAAGATTTTTTTTTTTTTTAAATAAATGAACACTTTTATTTAGCAAGAATGCATTCGACTGATCAAAAGTGACAGTAAAGACATTTATAGTAACAGAAAAGATTAGAAATGCTTTTTTTTTTTTTTTACTTTCTATTCATCAAAGAATCCTAAAAAAATATCACTGTTTCCACAAAATTATTAAGCAGCACAAATGTATTCAACATGAATAATAAGAAATGTTTCTCTTGCATCATGTGACAGCAAAGACTAGAACAAAGAGTAATTGCTGCTGAATATTCAGCTTTGCCATCACAGGAATAAATAAAATTTTAAAACGTTCAAATAGAAAAGTTATGTTAAATTGTTATTAAATTCTACTATATTACTTTCTGTATTAAAATAAATGCAGCCTTATTGAACATAAGATAACAGTAGTAGTATATAAATTATTTAATTACTTATTTATTTTTGCAAGTCCGCAGTCACAATAGTGTAATGTCTTTGAATTATCTTCATTTGGAGACTTTTCTCTGCAATTGCAGATATATGTGGTTAATTTTAGAGATGCACCGATCGATTGGCCAGGGATCGGAATCGGCCGATTTTCCTCATGATCGGCCCGGATCGGTTCGGAAATCGGAATCGGCCAAAAAAATTGCAATCGGTGCATCTCTAGTTAATTTGATTACTTAATCGAGAAGGAAACAAAACATGATAGATATAAAAAAACTGTGATTTTTTGCACCGCTTAGCCAAACAAGACATCCTTGATCACAACTATAATTTCAGCTTTTGTTTTCAGAGTTATATCCATGAACCAGACTGGTCTGGTAAAAAGAGAAATAAAAGCAAAAGATGACAGGAAAGTATTCAGACAGACAGAGCCAAACAGAGAGATGATGAGAGATGATTCAGTGGCGCCATTCAAGCTTCCCGGAGACAAAGACAAACACTCTTCTTGTTTTCTGCAGCTTGTTTCAGTAAATTAGCTTTTACCTTCCAGAACACCTACAGACAAGTACATGCTCGTACACATTCAGGCATAGATGAGAACCAACATCCTGCTGGGACTGAATTATGACTTTACCTGCATACACACACGTTTCATTCTCTGGATGCTCCATAAGCACAAATACACTGCCTCCCACACTCTCTCTCTCCCTAGAGATCATTTTTAGAGGTTTCAGTGTGTTTAGGCCCTGTTTAATGGAGTCTGACTCAGCAACTCCCAGAGCACCAAACATCTGCTTTAGCCTCCGCAATACACCATCTTACTGACCACAGAACACACTTTCGCTCGTTGATTTGCCATAAACATGCAATGCTTACTCCTTTAATATAAGAGGAAAAAGGGGGACGTTTTTCTAAAATCATATACAACAACATAGCAGTCTTGTGAAAAAGCCTTTGTGCCTTTAAAAGCTCTGAATGCAGGTTTTAAAACACAGCAAAAGCTTTACACAAAGCAGTAATATATACGGTTCTAGCCTGTAAAAGGTATTATGGGTATTGTCTGACTATAGTACAGTATAACATGTTTAACACAACACAGATATGAGTCCCTGTCTGATTCAGAGCTGAGGCATGAGTAAATTGCAGTTCTGCTCAATCTGATAACCTCATACTCACATTTTATGGGCAAATGATTAGGCTGTGGATTAACCTTCAAGAGACACCAAACACACGACTGAACGTACCGGCTGGGCAGGATCCTTCAGAGACCACCAGGATCTCGGTCTGCTGTTTGCAGGCGTCTCTCCGCAGAAAACACTCGTTTTCATAGTTTTCGTTGTTGGAGCCGCACACAGGAACATAATCATTGTTGCACTGAAAAAAAGAGGGATTTTAGGCATTAGAAAATGTGAGAAAAATGAGATGTGGAAAACATGGGACCAACATTAGCATTATAGTACTGCAACTTTGTGATTGTGTTATTTGCAGAATTGAAATATAAGGGCAATAAATAATTATAAATACTTTGAAATAAAGTGTATATTAATATTCCTACAGTAGTTTTCAGGAAAAAACAACAATGAAATAAAATTCATATTTTTCTAAGCATTGCATGAGATGGGAACAAAGGGGTCTTTCTTTAAGAACATGATGTAATGTATTACGCAAGAATAAGAATTAAGCATGAAACTGACCTATATATCTCTCACAGCCTAATTGTGATGTTTTAGCAGCGTTTTACTTTGGGGGTTTTAGATAAGCTCACAGCAGAGAATAAGAATTGCGTGATCTGAATGTGAATAAAGCTACTGTGAGCTCCGAGGGCCGAAATACAGCCTGCCAACTACACTGCCCACGTTCCCAAACCAGCCGGAAAAAGATGATTACAGTAAGAAAATGCCAGGAAGGAATACATCACAAAATATTGTGAAACAAGTTGCTGGTTTCAGGTTGTTTGCATAACTGGTTATACTTTTTAAACTGAAATTTAGGTTTGAAGATTTGAGCAGAATGTTTAGTAAAAATGTATTCTAAAAAAATGGAAATATAAAAAGGTAAATTGACTTTAAAATTTATCTAAGAGAACAAATCTGAAAAAAAAAAAAATATATATATATATATATATAATATATATTATAGTGGCCATAACAAAATTTGTTATATAATTATCTAGATTTAATTTATTGAATCTGTTTCACACATAATTTCAATATTAGTGCATCCCCAGATTTATGAAAAGCTAAACTATTCAAAGAGAAAGACAAAGATCTACTTCAGTGCTTCTCAAATATTCCAGTCAATCTCTTGAAAACCCACTAAAGTTCGAGTTCAGGAGAAGCAGGTATTTTAAACTCACTAGGTGGCCTGGTGGAAAATGAAGCTGTTCCAAACCTCACGCAGGTATTTTGAAAGAGTCTGACCACAGCGCACACACATATGCACCTGAACACACAGAGACACACAGTGTCTGGTCCAGCAGGCCCCCGGGGAGGCCGGGTACAGTGCAGGGCTGCAGTGGTCTGTCAGCTCACATGTTGGCTGAGGGATTGTGTGGCTGGTGGCCAGCTGGTTGGCAGGGGTCACAGGAATAACTGTGCCCATTGATTCTGGAGCGGGATTTGTACTTGCTGTTTTATCGGCTGAGAAGCAATATTATGCAGGATGAGAGAGCTCTGAGCCAACACTGGCAAGAGATCCAGAGAGAGGGGGGTGAAATATGAGGAAAAAAGAAAAACTAGGTCTACAGGAGATGATTATACTGTAAGGATAGAATACAACAAAAAGGAAAAAGATAGACGGATGGATTTTCTTTTAATAAATAGAATTTAACATAAATTTAGGGTGATATACTGTATACAAAAATAATACTATACAAATTAAATATTAATAAGATCGTCTGGTAAGAAAACATAGCATTACAAAACTGTCAAAAGAGCAAATCCAGTTTGCAGTCAGTACAACTCCAAGATGATACTACAGGCATTCAAAAGCAAGACTGAGAGTGTAATATTCCCAAAGTATTCCAACAGACAAGTTAATACCGAGTAACTTAATATTGATTAACAATGTGTCTGCATTCGGCATGGTCATTGCTGCATTGCGTTGTAATAGCTTGAGGGGCTACAGAATGTGTTTTTGCATTTAAAAACGAGAGAGGCATGGTAGTGGAATGAAAACAACGTAAAGTGTGTAGCTGCATTTTTTAAAATATTAAACAGGAACCTTCTTTAAACTTGAGTGTTGCATTTTTAGAATGCTATGAAATGCATGAGATACCGCAAAAGTCACGAAAAATGAATGCAACTAACAATGAATGCACTGTGTATAGTGCATGCGTACATAGAAAAATAATGGAAAAGCAGCAAAGTGGATTGCAAAAGGCTGTCTACACTGGACGTTCTGCCAAACACCTTCAAACTTAGATGCGTCAAAAGCCAACAGATCCCATTATAATCAGTAATACTGGCATGATGCGACAATTCACTGACAATAAATGGATGACCCATTATACTTCTCCTACTCTGCATGCTCCACTTGTATGGAGACAAAATAATCAAAAAGACAAAATTATAATCCTACTGCTCAAAATACCTGGGATTTTCCCAAAATAACCACTAAATGGAATCTCTAAAAAGATATATTTTTGTTGTTGATATGGACTACATTGACGAGAGTGATGTAGTAATGTTCACTGTGAAGCTTACACTGCGAAGTACCTGAGAGAAAACAGATTTGACCATCTGATTTTCACCAGTAAGAAAAAAGTGTTTTAAAGCTTGTTGTTTTGCAGAACATCACAGTTATATATGACATGAGAATAAGGCCTGAAGTTAGATAGAACATTTTAAGGAAAATATAATTATATTTTCATAATGATTTTTTTCTTCTCAAACCTTGTCTGTGGTGTAAAAACACCCCTGGCCAAATGCCCCCAGACGGCATCACTTCCCACTTTGATGTAGTTACCATGTTCTGAACATCACATCCTTTATTTTCCCCCAGATGTAATCTATCTAGGTGGTTGAATAAAAATAGTTGGACTTTATTTTTTAAAAATGACCTCAATTTAGCACCAGCAAGCTCGTTAGCTAGACAATTAGCATCAGCTAACAATATTTACTTATTTTCAGTATGGTTAATAAACATTCATATCTGTCTACTCCGCTAGTTAATCCAAACAATATAAAAATGTATACTGTTGATAAACAATATAAAAACAGACGTCACATAGGGCTAAATGCATAGCATTTAGTAAAACTGCTAACGTTACAGCAGCGGGGAAAGATGAACGTGCATGAGTTATTTTATTCATTCTGTGTTATTGTAATGTTTTGTGACCTAAAACATAGAGCAGGGGTGGCGAACTCCGGTCCTGGAGAGCCGCAGCCCTGCAGAGTTCAGCTCCAACCCTAATTAAAACTCACCTGCCTGTAGCT
>NW_015662918.1:151838-183486 GCF_001515625.1 Sinocyclocheilus rhinocerous
GATTTGCGAACCGATTTAATGGGTTCATTGAAAAGAGAATCAGTTCGTTCTTGAATCAGACACCGCTTCTGCGTCTCGGAGCACGTGATATATTATACGGAGTACCGATATGTTTTATGAAATGTAGTGAAGTAAAAAGTACGATCTTATGCTTTGGAATGCAGTGAAGTAAAAGTTACTCAAAATAAAACTACTCCAGTAAAGTACAGATACTTGAAAAATGTACTTAAGTACAGTAACGAATTAAAACTACTCCGTTACTGTCTACCACTGTTGAGCAGTGAGTTTGTATTTTTTCCCTCCCAAAAAAATCCCTCATTCAACCAAGGTCGAATGCGATTTGAGTTCTCTTTGATAAAAATATTCCACTATTAGCGCACCTGAGATGGAGAGTGAAAGAAAAGACTGAGTGACATCTCTGAAGAGCAAAGCATTGAGATGATCTCAAAATGAACACAGAAGAATGAGAAGAGGAGGAGAGAGCGAAATGGATATTACCAGCTCTTAAACCTTTTCATTTTTTTTTGACATTTCTACAGCTTCAAGTGTTCAGTCAATCTTTTTGGCCTGGCATGATGCAATGGTAAGAAAGGCCAGCCCCAGGCAGCCCCCAGCATGCCCCGAGAAATGCCTGTTTTGCCAAGCCCTTGCAGTTTGGTCCTTTTAACTTTACCCCTTGAGGGCAAGGAGTGCATTAACACTTCATCTTTGCAGAAAAATAACTGGTGATTATGATAGAAAAGTTAATTGAAATAAATTCATGGCAAGTAATAAGTGTCTGAAACACTAACAGTTAAAAGAGCAGACAGACACTTTAGCTATAAAAAAAGCTTTTCACTTGCAGGTCAGAGGAGTAGGATTGAAGTAGTATTATGATAAATGAAAGAACCTTGAAAAAGCTGAAAAGCATGCTGATAGATATAATACACATATATCTATTCCACTGCAGAAAAAGTTTGATCTTTTCACAGTTAGCCATGATAAAAAAGCATTAAACAAGCCCCTTTTCCTGTTCACAGACAACTGAATTACTACACCATATTCCCATAATGTTGCATAGGCATTCTTGCATTTAAAACACTATAGAGCTCAAATTTGGGCAAAAAATTATTACTCATCCTGCACTACACAGAAGTTTTGTCCAATCAGAAGATTTCTAGAATGAGAATGCCCCACCCCTAATTATAAACAACACCTGCAGCTAAATAGCAAATAGCAGATCATGGTTCACTCACAGCTGTGATGTAAACCTAAACATACTGGCTATCTGTCTGTCTCCCTCACAAAACATTCATTGATAGACTGGCGTTGCTTGATGAACTCTCATTCCGACGGCACCCATTCACTGCAGAGGATCCACTGGTGAGCAAATGTTGTAATGCTACATTCCTGTAAATCTGTTCCGATGAAGAAAGAAGCTCATTTACATCTTGGATAGCCTGAGAGTGAGTCAATTTTCAGCAAATTTTCATTTTTGGGTGGAATATTCCTTAACATATTTCCTGACATCATACACTCAAGTAAAAACATGACCATGACTGCTCATACAAGGTGAAGAGTACAACAAATTCTCAACTAAAGTAGGGACAGGCACAGGGAGGAGAGATAAATAAACTTGTAAGAGACAGCCATAAGGCTGGACAGCATGTGTTCGAAAGCAATCTAATGCAATGAACCTCCCAACAGAGGCCAGACACACAAACACTCAGGGTGGAGGTCGACAAATGTTTTCACCCAATAAACAAAATGACACACTACACATTATGGCTCTTAAGTACCTTTAAGTCAAGTCAGTTCACTCAGCGGGCATCTGACAAACACCTTTTTAGTTATTTTCTATGTAGAAAACAGGCCAGTACAGCTCCTATCTAATTCTATAAGAGAGGTCTGAAATCTTATTGTCAACTTTAGGAAATGATTAAAAATTCATCTTTTTAAACTTGTTCATAAAGATCAATCAATTTTGTTTCTGTTGATCTGGATGTATAATTATTTTATCTATTTATTATTTATCTCTTGAGGTGCCTACTTTTATACTGTATTGTAGCGCTGAAAGTGTGTCAAGTTTGTCAAGTTTGTTACAATATCGTATTTTAAATCAGCAATAGAAAATGACAATAATGATATCATAAAGTGTGCCTCTTAAGCTCAAATCACACACAAATACTTTTAGTCAGGTCCAGCTAATGTGTATACATGATTCTAGTCTAAACAAACAGGTGATTGGCTCTTTTAACTGAAAGGTGGAGCTTCCACTCCTACAGGTGATATACTGGGGGTTTTAATTTGACTCATTAATTTGCTGACAAATGGTCCGTCTACTAATCTTATTCTACTCCCTGTGCCCTTTTGTCTCTAGAACCAAAAGTTAACAGTGCTTCAAAGCCATTTGTGTACGAGTAAGCAGGTTTGCTTTTGTATAATAATCTTTAGATATATAGCCTTAGCCTTTGCAGCTGAGAGGAACTAAAACCCATCATTCTAATGCATTGTGTTTTGTTACCTCTGTCTTTCAACCGCCATTGGAGTGCTGCAATTCTTGTTTCGTCCTGCAGGGGCTGCTGTGGTGCTGTGTTCTGACTAACAGTGAGGTCTTGCTTTCCTTCCAATTTCCCTCATTATCTTTTACTTATTTTAAAGCCTCTTTTCACTCACAACATCGAAAAAGTTCTTGCAAACATCACTCAGAGACACCTGTGTTACCACGTTTTAACATTTCGTTCACACCATGCCTAGTCACACTTAATCACAGGCAGGAAGCCAACGGGAAAGTGTTGCAGTATTATTAGAGTGAGTATTAAAACAAGCACGTGGCAGCCCATTAATTCCTTGTTTTTTACCCATCCATCAGTTTTTTTCCCGATCTAGCCATTCATTCCCACATCAGTCAGTCCATCTATTAGCTGTTCTATTCATCTGTTCAGAGGCACAAATCAGCCGTTTTCTTTCTGACAAGTCAATCCATCTATGCTAGGCACCGCTTGTACTGCCATAGCCTTCACAAAGAAACTTCTCAAGCAGTAGGGCTAGACTGAACCAAGACAGGCAATTAAAGTCAGACACAGTGAGCAGCAGAAGCGATCGGTGCGGTGATAAGACTGACTGCGTACTGTGTCTACATAGTTCTGTAAGTGGAAGAGCTAACAGCACTGGAAACTACCGAAACAGTTGCTGACATGTTTTTTTAAATTTTTATTATTATGCAATAAAAGAACAACAAAATACAATTACAAAGACAAAATAAGAACAAAAGACAATGAGGGTTACATACAATAATCCAAAGCATACTATGTTAGCTTGTAAGACTTACACCATGAAAGAGTCTTACATGCAATATAATTATTAGAGTTTCTTAAAGAGTTTACATACACATCAAAATCTTTCCTGAAAATAAAAAGTAAGTAGTTTTCTTTGAAAATTTACAATTATTAATGTAAAATTTAGTGAGAAATAGCAATACATTAATAATAAATTTGCAGTGAGAAGGGTAGTTGCTGGCATGTTAAGACAACACACTCCCATAAGAAAACGCCACCAGAGACTTGTATCCTGCACCACCTAAATGTCACTCTTGTGCTGTATTCAGTCATTCAGGTGTTCTATTTAGCTACTTCTGGAGGACTTGGTTAGTTTAAAATATTAGTAAAAATAAAAAATGCTGTTGAAATGATGTTTGGATTTTTTTTTCCAAATGATAAAAGCGACATAGATTTGTTTATTTTATTTTATTTTTTTTTATGTGATACCAGCTTCATTGGCTATTTTTGATGTAAAAAAAACAAACAAACACTTGAATTATTAAAATTACATTTTTTAAAGTTTTAAATAAAACAAACATTAAGCAGCTTTAGAGTAAATACTACTTACGTCTTGCTACTTCAATATTCGCGTTTAATTCAATTAGTTGTAAAATTTACTAGCAATTTTGAATTTACATCGTTTTAAAGTAAATCATACACTAAATTGCAGCATAAATAAGGTATTTAAGAACTAAATTTGGATTAATTTGACTAAAAACCTTTTTAAGAGTGTCTGAGTAAAACAATTTTCTCAAGAGTGGAAATATTACAAACCACTGAAATATGTTTGAAAGATAATGGGCTTTGAAATATGGGTGGGTTTTCTCTTAATAGTAAATATGTGTAAGTCTCCTACCTTGTATTGTGTGAGAATGACTTGTTCTCAACAGTTGTTAAAAGAAAAAGTACTATGTCCCAGAAAACAGGATAAAATTAGGCCTACCATAGAAATATCACAAACAATTATCCATTTAAGTAAATAACCCACCATTTTTTTTATAATATACATTTTTATACAATATACTATTAGATTATATATTTTAAAATGGAAGGGAATTGCTATAGCAACGTCTCCCTTATGAGCAAACATGCAGGTGAAAGCACAGCTGGTTTGTTTGGCGACACCAAACCGTGTTTTTAAGTGAAGTTGTCATTTGTGTTTATTGTACAACACTGTGAGGGAGTGAAACTCCAAATGTAAGGATATCTGCGAGGAAGTGTGAAATCCGAGAGTCATATTTAAAAAAGTGGAGTATCTTGAGTTCAGATGCAAAACTCCCATATGGTCCAACAGACTGAGAAGTGCTAAAGGAGTCTTGATACGATATGGAGTAAGAAAAGCAAATGTGTGTACTTGTCTACTTTCCAGTGGGTACACAACAGCTTGAGATGAAACAGGCATAGCGAGTTAATTATGCATCGTGGAACATGATATAACCCATTTGATTCATTAGGCATTATGTAGTATGTCTTTTCACCCTTGGGCACATTATGAGGGCTGAAACAGCACGACTCGAGAAACATGAGAGGCCAGAACGATGCTCAGAGTGCACCGTGAGTGAGCGGCTGTGACTGCAAACAGACATCGCGTGCACACGCGCGCACAGCTCAATCTGACATGTACAGAGACAGTCACAGACAAGAAGTCTGCCCGGCCTGTTTTTTCTCTTCCATTAAGATAACGAAAAGCCTATCGGCTGGGTATCAGTAACATCAGCTGATCCTTATCAGGAGAATAAACCTGTCAAAGATGGAGTCGAAGCCCTGAGGAGCGGAGAAACAAGTCAGGACATCGTCTGTTTGAATTCCAGTGACATCCTTGGTACTCCAACCACCGTTTCCTTGGAAAACACAAAGCTGCCCGTACCTTGAAATCGAAAAATCTCAGACGTCACGAGTGGCACTTGCACTAAAAAGACTTAATGTTCCAGGCACTTGGAACACCTGTGGTTCGTGACAAAAGACAGAGATAGCGTCTTTGAGCGGCCCTGTCAGCTGGCCCTGTGGAGTGATGGATGTCTGGCACAGCGTTTGTGACAGAGTAAAAGCTCCAGGGAACGACGACGGAAAACTGGGCTTTTCTGTCAGATCATTAGTTCTGTACCAGAGGGATGAGTTGACCTTAAACCAGTGGAGAAATGTGAACGGGACAGTCTCGCACAAGGACACGAGGGTGCGTGTCATTCACATGTGATTTGTTCTCTCATCATTTCAAAATATTGCTTGCTTCAGTTGACAGACTGGAGAAATGCATCATGGGGTTAGGTTTGTGACAGCTGCCCGAAATAATGAATTTAAAAGAATATTTTGAATTCAGTAAAAGTTAAGGTCAACAGCACTTGTGGATTTGAATTCACACACAAAAAAAAATTCTGGTTACAATGGAAGTGATCAATATGGATATTAGATATTGGCCAATGTCAATGCATAAATCAAGAGCAAGCATATCGCATTATTTAATATAGAGACAAAAAGCAGCATCAACTAAAAACAGCATAGACTACAACATCTTGGCTGATCAAACTGAAGACTGATTAAAAATGAGAGATTGATGTTGCCAACCCAGCCCTAGTGTCCACACAGCTGACAGCTGTTCACCTGTTGTTGCTTGTTCACATTGAGTGTGTAAAATGACCATTAGAGAAACACTAACTAAACGTGACAGTTTTGGTCAATGATTTTGGCCCTCCTGTTTTGATCAAAACCAAAAATTAATTTTTGGACTTTTTTTAAAAATTTGGTTGCTGAAATTTGTTGCATCACTACTTTTTCATTTACCATTTACATTATTTGTTTAAAAGAGTTTGGAGAAATAATTTATTAGACAGAGCTGTTAAAGAAAGTGAACTAATGAAGATGGCTCAGCTCTAAGCATTCTTATCCCTGTCAAAATAAAAGCACTTTTCCAGAAGCTTAGAAGTAAAACACATTGGCTGATGTTAATTAAACAACATCAAATAACGTATAAAGTTTAATTATTATATGTATTATTGATGTAAATGCTTTTAAGCTTGACATTTCTGCTTTTAAATCCTCTAAAAACTGGCGCTATTCATTTTCATTGTAAGTGTTGCCACATCGCTCTCGAATGAGCTTAACTTGTACTGAACCCGCGATACTCATTTAACTACAGTCTCATCTGGAAAAGTAAGAGAGCAACTGCGTCTTAGTGCATTTGGATTCAACGCTTTCTTTCTTAAAGAAGCACATTATCTGTGACAGCTCTCAGGGAGGGTGGCCAATAGGGTCATGGGAGGGAAAAAAATAGAAACAGATCAGGCACGATATCCCGGAGAGGCACAAACAAGAAGAAAAAAAAAGAATCTGGTGCATGTCTCACCAGATGATGTATTTTTTGCGCCCCCTCACACAGAGATGTGCCTGCCATTGTGTGACTGAGTGACATTCCCCATTCCCAGGATGCCTGTGTACGTGCCATTTTCCTTTGATGAGGGTGGGGGGAGGCTAGTGGGGAGGGCGGAAAGGCTCCTGCCTCCCTCCTTAACCGCTTGGCAGTCTGCTCTTGATTAGAGCGACGCTCTTCCCAGCGAGGAGCTCCCGGGCCCTGTCAGGGGAGACGACTCTTCGGTAATAGCATCTGACAGGCTGAGGGGAGCCGCGCGGGGACTGATGCAGATGCTGGTATCCTGAGTGGCATCATGCTCAAGCCAACATCACCTACTTCGGTAAAATCCCCACACCACCGACTCTCCAGCTGCCAACCCGTCAACCAGTCTCATGTCTAGCACATGCCAGCCGAGGGTCTGTGTGTACATGGATGTATGACACATTCTGCATCTAACATAGCCAGGAGGAAAAACAGGTGCTGCCGGTACGACTGCATTTTCAATCCCACCAGACTGACTTTTAACAGGAAACTGGACCTAATTCCACCCTGAAATAACTTCCTTCCTGATTTTAATTGCTTCATTTTTGATATATTGGTAGAAGTTATCTCCTGTGGCAGCTCATGGAGAGAAGCTATTAGAGGTGATAGACGTGAAATAAAGAGAGCAAAAGAAAAATAAACCCTAGTTTTTTTTTTAATAGGCTGAATGGAAAAATACTCATGTATGGGCGGCCATGAAATGCTGGTCAAAGACTTCTGTGTCATCCAAAATGATTCAAATGCACTTCTCCTGTAAAAGTCATTTAAAGCAAAAGGGTGTAATTTCTACACCACTAGTGGCAGACGCAATTGCCAAAATAATGATTTTTAAACAGGTTCCAAACACACTGTCCATCTGCCACTGGCTAGAAATTATGCACTCAATTTTTAAACACATTTCTAAAATGACTCTGAATTCTGACTGGGAGAACCGCTAAAAAATATAAAACAGCCAATAAATCCATACAACTGTGACCACACATAAGCTGAATTCTAAATTAATTCTATATAATTTATTAATATTGCTTTATTGTTATTACATTTTATTGCAAAAAAAAAAAAAATAGACCTCATTATTAAAAATAGACAATTGTGAAAAATAACATTTGGTTATTTTTAAGTTTGTTCCTTGGTGGAAATACTGCAACAACTGAAATAAACAAAAAAGCCAAATCTTATTGATCTAATTTTATTTTATAATAAAATAAAAAATGTTTACCGAACAATTTTATTATACCATTATATTATATCATATTATAAACATTAAGGTAGCAAACTTTAATACTAACTTGAGAGAATCTAATAGGATTAAAAAGCAAGAAACAAGTTCATTAGAGCATGTGTGATCCATGCGTGTGATCCAGATGGTGTACCATGGATGCCAGATAAAGAAATATGAAGTTGGGTGATCAAGAAAATGCTTTTTATTACTTTATTCAAAGTCTTCCCTTGAATATTAATCTTTGTATTACCATCTAATGTTTACTGTGTGCTTGCAAATTGAAGAAAATTGTTTTGTTATAGGGTCTTAGGTACTCTGAATCTGCAAAGCGGACTATTGCTTATTCCTCAACACAAACATGAGGATATACTCAAAACTGCAGTTGCAGGCACTCCAAGAACATTTTAGTATTGCACCTGTAAAACATGATTCATGGTCGTAGTCTTGTAGGACTCTCTAATGGCACCAGGGAATAAAGCCCCACTTTGAATCTGTCTCCAGCCACGGTGAAATCATGTGACTGGAGGATAAAAGGATCACAAATGCATGGAAATATATGCAAAGAGGTCTGGCTGAAAATGGCTCTTGTGATGGGCAGCCGAAGGCCCGGAGGGAAGGCGTCCACCTTCTGCCACTGTCTGAGCGCCCTGCGAGTTCATTCCCAGAGTTCACACTAAAGGAGAACTGAAGGAGATGCTGCTTTTCACTCAAATGCTGCACCTTGGCTAGAACTCGAACGTCAGCCGGGCCACATCCATCTTAAAATGGCAACAACTCAGTCATCTGAGGATGGTCAGAGGGATGGTGTATTAACCAGAATCAGAGTGTGTGAGAGACGAGTCAAGCAGAGAGAAGATGGCTGCGATAATTGATCAGTCAAGTTAAACTGAATCAAGACCACACATCAACAGTCAAGGGACAATGCCATAAACTAGCTTGCAAACAAGCCAAAAAACTAAAAGCCCAGGCAGTCTGTGTCTAAGCAATAACCCCCCATTAGAATGAATCACGCAAGTAAGCAATGAAAGTGCACATGAATGACTGAGCATCAGAGCTTTGGATCAGAGGTGTCATAACACAGTGAGTCATCAGCACGAGCATGACTGAACATGCAGAATCACAACACGATCCATTATGACATGATGGTACATGTCCAGATGAGGACAATTGAAGATTTGCTAGAAAGAGGGCAAAATCTGACAGGGCAGATGCACATTCTGTTGCTGTATTTTCAGATATTTCAAGTTTCAACAGCAGGCTTTTTGGAATTATATCTATAAAACAACAAAAGTTTGAAAAGTTTCAAATGATTAAAAAAAAAAAAATCCACATTCAATCATCCCCATGTCATCTAAACCAGTTTAACTTTCTTTCTTCTGTGGAACATATAAAAATTACATTATACTTGGATTTTAGTTTTTTTCCATACAATGAATGTCAATCGGGTCCAATGTCTTTTTTTTTTTTTCGTCAGTTGACACTTTTAAAAACATTTGAAACATATTTCAAAATATAAAGTCATACAGGTTTGAAACAACATGAGGGTGAGTAAATGATGACAATTGTCTTTGGGTGAACGAACAGTTTAATGATCTAGGATTTGCCAAAAAGAATATGAGACAGAGAGTTCAAAGTTTGGCTGCTTAGCATGACCCTCTACGCTCCTGCTGGTAGAAAATGTAATTACACCATTCTGGCAGCAAAAGTAAATCTTGCCTTGTGTGTTTGCACAATAAAAAAAAAATAAAAATTGACTGCCTATGAGCAGAGACAAAATATTTGAAATCTCATACTTCCAGGGAGTCATGTGCACTGAAAAAAATGATTCATTGAATTTACTAAATATTTTTTAAGGTAAGTGGTTGCAATGAATTTATTTTAGCTACATTTAAATAAACATTTAGTTGACTAACTTTCAACATGCTTTTTTTTTTTTTTAAATGTAGCTAAAATAAATAGTTTTCAATCACTTACCTTAAAAAAAATTTGTATCATTTTTTTCAGCGTGCCAGATGAGAAAGTGGCACTGAAGTCAGGGGAAATGCTAACAGACAGTTTTCTCCAGGTATTATAGAAGACCCTAAAAGTCAAAACACTTGAAAATATCCTAATTGTCCCTCTTTTTTTAGAGTCTTTGTCCTGAACACAACACAAAATCACTCTGATGATTAAAACTGACCTGTCACCCTGTTCCAGAACTCCTGCTGCTGTATCAGAGACATGCATCTTTAGTAATCTTATCCGTTATAAGCTCTGATGGAGAAGCCTTACCTCACCGCATCAAACTTGCTTCGGAAAACCATTTATGGGATTCATGTTGTGTCCCCAGGTTTCAACGTTAACTTGTTCAGTGGTCCAAAGTCATACTGCAAATTGCATTATATAAACTGAGAGCTATACTGCATACTTCCCAGCAGGTAAAAATCACATAAAAATGCTAAATTGATTTTGGGGTTAACCAACCTCTCACAATGCAATAAGGTACTAAAGAAAGTTTTTGCAAGTATTACAAGTACTTACGTAAATGAAATGACTTTCATTTCTGCGTCGCTCTCAGTTTCTGCTTTCCACTGGCCGCAGGGATACTTTGGTGCATTTGATTAATTTTTCTTGGCTAGATTAAATTTTACATTTCACACTTCTTTTTTGAACTTCATCATGCTTATTCAAAAATTCATGGATCATAAAAACAGAAAACATAAAATAAACAAATCAGAAAAATCAGAGTTGCATCTGCCATAAATAAACAGAATAATAACAAAAACTTTACCATGTTTCAAGATTTCAATCAAAACAGATCAAATACCACATACTTGAAACACTGCTGTTCAAAAGTTCAGGGTCTGTACTTAAAGGGTTAGTTCACCCAAAAATGAAAATTCTGTCATTAATTACTCACCCTTGTGTTGTTCGAAACCCGTAAGACCTTCGTTCATCTTTGTAACACAATTTTAGATATTTTTGATGAAATCTGAGGGCTCTCTGACCCTCTCATAGACAGCAAGGTAACTACCACGTTCAAGGTCCAGAAAAGTACCAACCATCAGTGGTTCAACTGTAAAGGGGTTTGGAACAACACGAGGGTGAGTAATTGATGAAAGAATTTTCATTTTTGGGTGAACTAACCCTTTAAAAAAAAATATATATATATTTAGCAAGGATGCATTAAACTGATCAAAAGTGACAGTAAAGTGGTTTACATTATTACAAAAAATTTATAAAAAAAAAATGCTGTTTCAAAGTTTCCACAAAATAACATAAGTAAAAAATAAAAACAAAAAAATAAATAAAGTAGTACAACTGTTTTCAACATTAATAATAATAAATGTTTCTTGAGCACCAAATCAGCATATTAAAATTATTTCCGAAGGCTCATGTGACACTGAAGACTGATGAAAACAGGAATCACAGGGATAAATTTAAAATACAACAAGATAGAAATCAGTTATTTTAAAGTGTAATAATATTTCAAAATATTACTGCTTTTGCTGTATATTTGTGATCAAATAATTGCAGGCTTGATGAGCATCTTCTTTTAATACACACACACACACACATCAAAAAACAAACAAACAAAAATCTTACAGACCTCAATCTTTTGAATCGTTGTGTAATATATATATACAATTCCTATTTTGATAAATCATTTTAATATATAAAATTATTACTATACACACAAAGCCAAACAGCTTCCTTTTGGCCGCCTGCGTTAGTGAATTCTAATTCAGCGTGGTATGATGAAGCAGACTTATAAGTGTAAAAGCGGTCCTTCTCCCTTAAAGGGGGTTCTCTCCTCTGAGTGGTACATAAAGAAGACACACTTAAAAGTGATATTATGTTCAGACCCCTGCGTCCTTGTTTTTGTGAGCCATGCAGAAAGTAGTCAAATTCAACCAAACACCCAGACATAATGAATACTTAAAAAACCATTAAAGAACCAATCTTAAATAAACATCACAGTATGAGTGATGTGCCAGGCGCCTCTGAGAGCCAGTGTGAGGTGAATAAACATCACTAAATGAACATCAGGGGCTGAATGACCTCTATTCATCGGCAGATCAAACCTTTTTCCTCTTTTCAGCAACACTACCTCCCTGACTGTAGACTTCCCTGGGCTTCATACCCGTCATAAGCCTCTCGACGATCCTTCTTTGATGAATTATTTCACTTAATGGAATAAAGACATTGACCATTATTAGGTTTAAGCTAGCTGACGCCAGAGTTTCACTTGCACACATGTGGCACACAGTCCAGGAGTCCACAGTGCCTAAATCAAGCCGATCCTATTCTCGCCGACGGCATTAGTGCCTCACTTGAAAACAAATTAAAACAATGTGACCCAGTGAGGCCAGACACAGAATGGGGTTTGTCCTAAAAAACACAGTCCTATTTGCACCAAAAAAATAATAAAAAAGACGAGGGGAGGGGGACAAACAGGTAATGCTATTTATCTCGCCAAAGAAACTAATGTGCCTTCGCAAGCTGGGATAAAAATAAAAGACTCATTGAGTGCATATGTGCTCAGTGCCTTGGAGGGACTCTAATGCATTTTCATTTAGACCAAACTCAGATGTTATTAGGACCGTCTCGCTCCGTCTTCATTTCACTCTGATCTCAAGGCCAAAGCAGACAAAGTGGGCCACTTTCTAGTAGTCCTCTTAAAAATCGTTTAGACTGAAAACAGCGAAAGGCAAGTATACTGAAGAATAGATGAAATTACTGTTATCATGGCATCAAAGTCTTGCGTGTAAATTATGTAGTAGACACATTTTTTTTTCTACCTCCTAAAGGCCATTGGTTTTAAAATCGTAAAAACAACTGTGAAAAGATCTGGGAAGATTCAAACAACATTTTTAACATTTGTACAATTATATCCAGTTACTGGTTGTAATCGAGGGTTTGGGTTTGGGCAAGCATTGTGGCTGCTCAATGAATGAAACATAGCATCAATGCTTGAATATTTTGAAAATATTCCAAATTACATTCAGCAAATATTCAAAACATTCTAAACACCTAGAATTAAATGGTGAAGGTTGATCAAAAGCTGTGAACCTATCATGGTCTGAGTCCTTAACCATCTTGAAGAAACGACTAAAAACACATCTGTTCCACCTTTATTTGACCCTCTAACTCTAGCACTTTCTATTCTATTTTAATTCTACTTTATCTATATTTATCTTCTTTTTTTATTAAAAAAAACAAACAAACAAAAAAAACCACTAGCTTTCTATTTTTTCTATTCAATCTACTTGTTTTTCTTTGTGTGTGTGTCTGTGTGTATAATATATATATATATATATATATATATATATATATATATATATATACACACCTTGCTACGTGTACTGCGTCTGCAAGCCCGTCGGGTCCCCCATGCTTCGTTTCCAAAAGTTCCCCTAAAAGCTCCCAATGCTTCGGGAAAAGCTGCATTTTGGAAGAGTTTTGATTTGATTAAATGTAAATGTAATCATAGGACTGTGCAGTATGATTGTGCAGTTTATACCACGAATGGTGTATGAATGCTATGAATGGCGACCGACTGCAACGATATTGCAGATTATTCTTTAGTGTGACGTTCTGTATTGGACAACTTAATTGCTTAGCCACACAATGGTATACACATCATCATGTTAATTTGTTTAATTAAAAAGTATGGGGGCATGTATTTAAAAAAAAACAATAAATGATGATTACGGACAAATCATTCATAACAAACACTGCAACGCAAGTTACGAAAATTAAAAATGTCGATTTTGCTTTCATGGTGACTGAGACTGCTTTACATTATTTCGAATGAGGGCAACAGAGAAACATGGGAGTCCCAAAGATATCATACAAGGTTCTGTTTTGTGTGGCTCATCCAGTCAGAACATTATACATTTATTAAAATACATTTATTATTATTAGTTTTATAGTTTTGTTTCTACTTTACCGTAAATTGAAATGTTGTTGCAATGAAAGATTATGAAGAGCCTTATATTTTGGTCTGCGCCCAAGTCCCAAATATAAATAAATAAATAAATAATTTATTTTATTTTTGAAGTATTTAATTTACAGTACTGACGTAACCTGAAATAGCAATGCTGGTTCATTCTTACCTTGAAGTTGCATATGCATGTTATTATGTCCCCAATTCTGAGACACTCGCCGTCAAACTTGCAAGTGTTGGTGTCACAAAGGAAGAGATCTGTGTCCCGGTCATCATCCCCTGCAACAACATGAAGAGCCAAAAAACACCATGAATATCTGCATAAACACAGTGGTGTCAAGACACAACCAGCACAAGCAGGATAATGTTTTTTCAAACACTTCTGATAAAAATAAGTCAGCAGAACTAACGGTACGAACACGTCATCCAGCAGGCAGGCTGGCAAGGCTTCTGAAGGGTTCATCAAGTTGTGATGAACCCCATTCGCCAAGACCATATTTTACTCTTGAGACATTTTCTTATCAGGAATAAAACAAGTGCTCATGGAGGAATAATGATTCACCACATGGTGAACTTCTTGGAATCACCGCATGAGAACCTTATTCAGCTTTTATAATAAGCTGAGTACAGGCTCTGCAAAATATTCTTATTTTGCTGAGGAGCCGGACAGACTCTGAAAAATTGCACTTCATCAAAAATCAAGAGCTCACAGACAGTTTAAGTTCACAAGGATTCCTAAAGATGATTACAATTAAGATGAGTTGTTTCAAAAACAGGACACCGCTGAGTCAAAACCTAATTTTACTATTCAGCGTACAAAAGCTGACTGCTGTTCATTTAACAATTAAGCTCCCCAAATAATGAGTTTACCCATTAGGCACTCCATCATTCAGTCCTTATCTGATACCTTTTATAATTATGTAAGAAATAAGCATCTCTATCATTTGCTTAATATTAAAAAACTACACAAACATTACGCAAAGAATAATATCTCATGATACTGTACATTCTACATTACCGGCATATATTTCGACTCAAAGCGCCATATATCATCATAATAAGACTATACGACACAAAACAGTGGGTCCACTCATGTGCCCTGGGATTTTTGCTGTCAAAGCAAATAAGCTTCTTGCAAGTGCTACACAGTATTTTTACCCTGTGTTATCCGGTGAGGCCTGGAAGCTAGAAAGAACCAGAACATTGCTCATTGTAACGACAACACCAGAGGACATGCAGCTACTTTAGGCCCCTGCTAAAGGGCCACATACAGCGTGGAAATATGTCTTACATAACCTTGTGGCTTATTTGCGTTTCAGCTAAAAAAATTATCAATGCACCTCAAACGCTACAAGGGGGGCAAAAAGAATAGCAGTCTTGCGAGACAGTTGCAATATTCACATTATGTGCCTCAGACTCAGTTCTGGAGACCTTGAGAAATGATGCCGGCTCTTGGTATGTGCATAAATCCCTCTTGTAAAATTAGTAGCTGTTCATGCTTTGCATCAGGAATATTTAATTAAAATTCATCTTGTTCACAATCTGTTCTTAAGGAGCTGTGATAAACTGACATTCAATCAATTCAGCCTACTGAAGCAACAAATACTAGTCAGAGTATTTGCCAAAGCTAATTAGTCAAAACCATTGTCAATCCCTTGGCTTACTGATAAAATAAGAATTTATGCGTTAATTTGAATCTAATATTTCTTACACAAAACATTTTCCTCACATTCATTCCTCACATTTTTTGAGGCGGCATCAGTAGAAGTCCTAGATCACTTCGTGCCTTAAAGGCATAGTTCACCAAAAAAAAAACCTTCTGTGGAACACACACACACACACACACACACACACACACACAAAAAGATATTCTGAAGAATTTTTTTGTCCAAACATCATTGTACCCCCACTGACTTTCACTTTATAGAATAAAAACACTTGAGAAATGGAATTAAGTGTTCAAGAGAAAAAAAATTTGATAATAAAGTCATACAACTTTATTATCAAACATACAAATAATTGTTCTGGAAGTTGCATTTAAGATCCACTTGGCTCACAAATCTAATGTGGCACATTGCTCTTTGGTTTGAGTGGGCATGATGCATCTGCTTGCATTATTGATGCAAGCACTCCCTCTGCGAAGGCATACAGATGCAAAGCATTTTGTCACACCTCTACTGCTTGGCTGCCCTTCCATAACTGTGTCATAATACAGTTTGACCTTGCAACACAGGTAGACACATTTGAGTGCATGTCTGAAACGTGCAGTATTCAACGAGGCACTTGGCAACAGGAGCAGGAGGGGGAATTGGTGTTATGGATCGGAGAGGAACATGGAGATCTGAGTCACAGGAGCTTTTCTCTCACCAGACACAAAATCCTTCTATTCAGTCTAATTAATCTGAAGCAGTGGCATCCTGTAGCGACACTGAAAAAACACATTCCATTAAAAAACAACACAAGAGGTGCCACCGTTTCAGAAACTGCGTAAGAAACACACCAAGTGACCTTGAAAAGACATTCTAACACACACACACACACACACACACACATAAAATAATACATTAAGAATGATTCAACAGTCAGGACCAGTGTTTACCAACCTTATGTCTTCTGAACTTTCACAGCCACACAAGTAAATTTCAATTACCCTTTCATCAAAAACAAACCAGAAATGTATTCCCTTTACAGCATGTTGTTGTATTTTATATCATTCATTATTGCACAAAACTGGTTTCAAATAAAATAAGGAGTCAGTGATTTCTGTCTATACAATGAAAGTCAGTGGAGTTCAAAGTTGTTTTGGACCCCACTGACATTCATTGTATGGACAGTTGAAACATTCTTCAAAATAACTTTTATGTTCCACAGAAGACATAGTCATAGCAGGAACAATTCTTTTCTTTCTTTCTTTCTTTCTTTCTTTCTTTTTTAAGTGGTGGTGAACTATCCCTTTACGTAACCCTTAAGAAGCTTCTTATGTACCCCCTGAGGTCCAACGTTCTCCTGGTCTGGACCATCAAAAAGTTCAAAACCATATAAGGTTAGGACAGGAAAGTGAAAACAGAGACTGAGGAAAGTTATCAGGTCACGCTTGAGGAAATGAGTTCTGGAAACAGGCAGTGACATCCTTGCAATTTTATTACGGTAATTTCTTCATCAAGGACACTGAAAGGCCTCTAAATGCTTAACCAGATTTTAAACTTAACCAAGACATCAGTCAGATAATTTGATTAACTGTAAATACGCTTTTGGAAGTCTGTTAAAAATGCTTTTTGAGCAGGGGTGAGTTACCATGAGCGGAAAGGAATTTTGTTCTGCTCTCTTTAAAGTCTTTCTGGCAGGACAATCTTTCAGTAGCTGTCTACACAGAGAGATAAGATCTGTTTTCCTTTTCTTTGTGAAGAAAGCACTGTATGTGTATGGACAACAAGAGAGTAAAAAAAAAAAACATACTGAAAATTTCAATAAAAATTCCTCAAAGTCATTCCTTGAAGTCACAAAGCAATGATTAGAGCAGCCAAACAGGAAATTACATCTTTCATCCTAAAATGCTCTACTATCTGACGGCCCACAAAAACAAGTTAAAGCAACTCTTCCTGAATCCAAAATAGACTTTCTCTAAATATGAAAACAGTTTGGTTTAAACACAGGACTTTTATGAACTTCAAGGTATGTGTATATGAAAATGTGATGTGCAAACAGTCCGTTTGACACACGGCCGTAAATAAGATAACAGTTGATGCATGACTATCCACAACAATGGTTTGCAGAGTCGATTCTTTTGGAGATGTTACTAGCTAGGCAAACACTATATTTAACCTCCCAACAAACAGCCTTATACTGACATCAAAACATTATGGAACACATTACATTTAGAACAAGAGTACATATTACAGACTTAAAGGAAGGTTATAGAATTTATACTATTCCTGTAGCATTAAACTAATACATTGGTAAGATCATATCAATAAATATATATTTTTAAATACAATACAAATTAAATATTTTTAATTCCTTAATATTTTAAAATACTATTTAAAAGATATGTGTAATATTTGTGCCACTAACATTACCAAAAAAAATTTAGTTTCTTCCCATAGGTTCTTCATCTGCCATTGGTCACAAAAACAGACAGTCCTGCTCCAACTCACGCCATTGTTTCCACTTTTTAGGAATTAGTTTGGAAAACAGTTGTCTCTGAACAATGATGCTCTATAGGCAAAAATATTTTAATAATAAAAAAAACTACACACTTTATAGTCTTCTTTAAAGTTGCCATAAAATGAAAATTTACATCATTTTGTAAATGCATGTTATGGATTTTTTTGTGAACAACTGGTTTAATTTTTATATTAATATGCTGGATAACATACTACTAATATTATATACTGTATTTTAGACCTCGTAATGTTTAATCAAAAATATTAATTCAATCTTCCAGTGAAATCAACAGAGCTCTCTCTGGTGATGTACATCAGACTTCTCCAATCATTTAGGCTGATTAAACTCTTCCTCAGAATCCAATCATCAACTGATGGGTAGAACCAAGTCCCACACTTACATATATATATTTTTTCTTTTTTGATAATTAGTTGCATACAGATGTACGGTACAATCTGGAAGAAAACCTCTGTTGCTATTTTTGTTTCATTGCAACTTTAAGACATTCTATACAAGGCCAAATATTTGCATATGCCTCATAAGTAGGGATACCCACCAAGTCTGTGGTTCTAAAGCCACAAATTCTATAAAAAAACTTCATAATCAGTATAACCTTGGTAACAGCTTTTGAACGGGTATTTGGAGCAGCATAATTTGTCCTATGGCTTGGCCACTTTTGCATAATAGCTATTTAGTAGCTAATGGAAGGCAATTTAAAACAAACAGGTTGTGTGTTACGGCTGTAACTTTACAGTGACAAGGTGAAGGACAGATTTAGTATAGAGAATGTTGCAGAACTTCGTAACTTACAAATACACATGAAGAACACAAGACTGTACTAATTAAAAATTCCACCTCCAATATTATAATTAGCCAACAACATCCACTTCATCAGTAACAGAGCTTTAACAGTCCTAATTAAGGGTGTTGCCAGTGCTACCTCCAGCTGCTTGTTTCTTCATTCTGCAGTGAAATAGGAAACTTTGTTTGGCTCACACACCTGGTATTGCAGGTCTCCTCGCTCTCCTCAAGAGTGTCGTAATTTTATCAAAACAAACGAGAAGTGTGAGCCAATGTTACGTCTCACAATGTGCCAAACGGGAGAGTATCGGGGGAGATGCAGATTGTTATTTCTGCCTTGCCAGTGAGGTGAATAATTGAAAGAAGCAAGCCGGCAGAGACACAAATATTCTAAAGGTGAAGTGTAGAGAGCTCCTGTGAGTGAGACATCAGACCAGTTGTCTGGCCATTAAAGAGCTGGATTTCAAACCTCAGGACATTGTTATCAGTTGAAAATGTTTTTAGCTTTTGTTAGAAGTGTAATACAAAATAATCTGTTCAGAATGTTCTGCTCTTTAGAGATAGAGAAGTAGAACAAGTGTGTTTTTAAAAATCTGGATACTTTGTAACTAATATGAAAAAAACTAACAAACATTTAACAGACAGCAAATGTTTAAAGAGAAAATGAAAATTCTGCTATCATTTACTCATCCTCACGTTGTTCCAAACCAGTATAACTTTCTTTTGTGAAACACAAAAAAGAACTTTTCAAGAACGCTATGGTCTAAACAACATTGACTTTATGGACCAAAAAAAAAAAAATTCTTATGTGTTCCACAGAAATAAAAAAGCCATACAGTGAAGGTTTGGAATGACATGAGAGACAGTAGCCTAAATAATGACAGAATTGTAATTTTTTTAACGAACTATCCCTTTAAGACTTCAGTTGAACTACCAAAAACTGGCAGTTTATGTTGTTGTGTCTCTTCAAATTCAGAAAAGTCTGCTGTCTCCTCTTGCCTACTTCATTTGTGCTTGTCTCGCCTCCTTTAAAAGCTGTTATGCAAAAGCCCTTGGTGAGCCAGCACTGCAAAAAAACTCGAACAATTTGAACAATACAAATAAAAGCTTACAGCCCTTTGGGCAGTGAATTACTTTGAGGCAGTAGCTACATAAATTTGATACAAAGTAGCTTACAAAGTTGACTCTGAATTCTGATCATGAACAGAACAGATACTTCAGTAATAAGACACCTATACTTTACAAAATTATTCACACTACTTGTGTCCACTGCCAATGGCCTTAGGTTAGGCCTGTTGACTAAACAGCTGGCTTGCATTTGTCTTGCTGGACATTGTTGCTGTGTTCAGTGCATAATTCTGTGCTGGGAATTTAAACTATATTCAGTCAGTTGGAAATTCAGGTTTTATGCCATAACGCTGCAGGTTCCTTTCTTATGTTGTTGTAAATGCACTGCAATGCAATGTCCAACTATATAGCCATTCTGTGTGCACTAATTCATCAATAATGTAAAGGGACAGCTAACCTAAAAAATATGAAAATCCTGTAAATGTGTTCCAAAACAACACTGGACACCACTGACTTTCATTAAACAGACAAAAACACTTTTTCAAAATGCTTGTCAAATGTGCTGACAACTGTTTGAATAACTGTCACTAAATGCTTTTAAATGGCACTCCTGACAATCAGATCTGCTATGAAAAACTCACTTTATAATTCCAAAAACTGTCCACACCCGTTTGAAAAGACCATTATCTGTAAACCTGTTTGATTATGGCAATTAGTGTTATGTTTTTTTTTTTAATCTGCACTGGTTGTATGACTGCATTTGTAGTCAGGATTTACTAGCAAAATTAATCATATATTATCAACACCTTTTTGTAAATCATGGAAACACTAAAGTGGCCTTCAGGCATGCCTGTGGTAGAGCTTCCCACGTCTCATGCATGCCATTGCCATGAGTTGTATAACCAAAGTGCAAGCAAGAGGCAAGGATAGACGTTTTGGAACGACACCTAATTGCCCACGGTAACCTGCTGATTGATAGTCAGGCGCCACGGCGGGAAACTGAGCAGAAATATGCGGCGAGTTCCGAGCGTCTCTCGCGCCTCAGGGCGCGCATGATGATTATTTCACGTGCATCCGCAATCATCTGAACGGCGCTCTGACAGTGAGGGTGAGAGGTCGGCTGCAATCCAAATCAAAACCCACTTAAAGGGGTCATATGATGCGATTTCAATTTTTCCTTTCTCTTTGGAGTGTTACAAGCTCTTGGTGCATAAAGAAGATCTGTAAAGTTGCAAACACTAAAGTCTCAAAACCAAAGAGATATTCTTTATAAAAGTTAAGAGTTAACCACGCCTACCTAAAACGGCTCGTTCTAACATCTACAACCGACTGATGCTCCAGATTATTATGCCGGCTTGATGGAATTGTTACCAAGAAAAGCATGGCTTCTAAAAGGATTCTTGCACGTGCATTCTTCAAGACGGCAAGCTTTTAAACTTGACCAAAATATCGCTACTTGTTCACTCGCTGTATAACTCTAGGAACGAGAAGTTTAAAAACTGTCCAATACCAAGGTAAAACGATTTTTTCCCTATACAAACTATGACGTAACAATCAATTGCAGATTAATTTAGTGTTATTTTCTATTGAACATAAATGATAGTGAGGGACCGTATGCTTGTCGTTTTTTCTACCCAAAACAACAACAACAACAGCAAAAACATATTGTTCCATACATAAAAAATAAAGAACTCAGAGCAGAAGTTAACTTCCTTTTAGAAACGTTATAGGTGATATAGATAGAATGACGACAAGTGCCGCTTTTCTGGCCACTTATTTTCATATTTGATAGGCTAATCTGTCTGTTTTGGGGTTTTCAGTGTGTTTAATGCAGAAACATCCGTTTTTCCTTTGAACGCACTGAACTTGAAAAACAGGTAAATTAATGTAGGAAATGTGGTATCAGCGACTGTTAGTAGACTAGGCTAATCACGGTTTCATCCGTGCGAACAAGAATGAGCCATTTAAACCGCAGGCAAAACAATATCTAAAACCAGTTGACAGTTTATTGACTATTGCGGTGAATAATAACGATTATAGATCGACTGGGTTACATGCTACACCGATTTGAGGCGAGTAGCTAATTGTGGGGGAGAAAACTATTAATTTTTGTTCCAATGAAAATAGCATTATTTACATATCGCGTAAGAGTAGGAAGAACAGGAAATAATACACTATGTATACGGTAACACACCAAACAGCTCGTTCTGATCATCAGTAAACTAACTGAAACAGCTCTTCAACATCTTTTTTGCAGCAGTGAACTGCATAAGTTTGCTCCACCACACATTAGGATCAATTTAGGTCTATAACTTATGCTACTTGTATGATAAACAACCGTCTTCCGTTGCCAAGGGAACGTCAAACCTTATTCCCTTCAACGGACTTCTTGAACATCTTACCCGAGCAATTCCATCCAGTCGGAGTCTGACAGTCGCTGAGTGAGGACGGGAAAGCGCCAAGTTGTTGCACCGGGAAAGTGGCGAGAAAGGACAAGACTGCAATCCATACCCAGTGTCCCACTATCCGGCCCCACTGGTGCGGACTTCGGGGCTCATGTAGGGCCGCCGCCACCGTGACACCCATCTCAGTTCCCCCGACGCTGCTCGCAGACGCGCAACGACAGCCCTGGTCCTAGTGTTGTCAACTTTGCCGGTGCGCTTAGAAGCCAAGAGAGGGACATTTTCCGACGGACGGAGTGTGCCCCATGAAGCAGTTGTTTCTGGATGACCGGAGCGAGGATCCGCCCGAAGCGAGAGGGTGCAGATGCGGAATGAGAGAGGTCTGGGTGCGATGATAGGGGAGGGATGTTATCGGGAGGGAAGTGGGTAAGCGAGATGTTCAAAAAGCAAGGCAAGAATAAAAAGACGCAAGCGGTGTTTTTAAGAAACAGAAGTGGGGCAAAAAAAAAAAATCATATATCCCATTCGAGTGACATGTCGAAGTTACAACATCCACTGAGGCGCGGTTTAGAGAGACTGTCCTCGGTCCTCACTCCGTGCGCTCGCGGAGAGCCGTGAGTTTGTCAGAGTCTCGTGGCGGGCCATTCCTCTGTACCTGTGAACCACAATAACGCACTGAAGCCGAGCGGCAGGTTTCCAGACAGTTTCGGATCACGTGTTCTCAAGAAACCGGGAGGGGCGGGACGATGACGCGCTTTGATTGGTCGAGAGGGATGCAGGAGTGTCGGGAGCGAGGCGATGGTCCAGCTCGAGCATATCGACGGCCGGTGCAGAATAGTGTACCCTGTAGTCTACTTTAACAGGGCTTTGGTTTGCAAACGCGTGGGCGAAGGGCCATGCGGAGAAAGTATTCTCAGTAATTGAGCACTGCTGCTCTGAGCACGATGGCAGCAGAAATCGATCGGAAACTTGCAGTGTTGTGAAATGATCCCCGTTTCCTAAACAAAAGACTTACAGCATTAGACGAGAGAACCGAGGGGCCAGGCGGAGATCACGACTGTCGCGACGCTCGCCGATGATCTCGGCGGTGGAAATGGAAATGCAGAGACGCTTTAATGTAGGCTATACGGGTCGCGAGATGAGCGAAAGACATGGCATTTCAACGGCATTTAAAGACGCAACATTTCGTCTAAGAAAATCTACTTCCGCAAGGCGTATCGACGATGATTAAAAAAAGCTCACATTCTACAGCAAGGAAATTGTATATTATCGACTTACGTTAGACTACGTTTTCTCTATCTCTTAAAATTTCCAATAACGTGTTGCCCATTGCTCCTATAGAACAATACACGATACCTGATCAAACTTGAACTTGGTGCAACAAAGTGATTTTTTATCCTCTACTGTATCTTATTTCTAGCTGATTCTTAGAAAGGCAAAGTTAAAGACTAAACACAGCAGAGAGAGTCACAGCGAGAAATGCACAAAATATGTGGACCCTTATGCCTCATTTAAAATGTATGGCATTATATAACAAAACATCAAAACAAACAGCATTTATTAAAAAATAAACCAAAAGAAAGCATTTGTGACTGAAACACACGTTTGCAGACGATTAAGTGTAGCCTACAAATACTTTGAGGCCCCTGTTGTAGTGTTTCAAAAAGTATCTACATGAAAATTGTTAGTTCATGTTTGACTGTTGAACCAGAGGATAAAAAAAATTCAAAGTGATTTTTTAAAATAAAATTAGTCAAATGTATTTTTTTTAGTAATTATTTAGCAGATGCCTCTTTCGGCAGCAATTACTGTCTTGCTAATAGGTCTCCATTAGCTATCAGGTCACTGTTATTTTTTCCAATTGGAGATTGTGAGTGGACAGCCTTTTTCAAGTCCACCCATAAATCTGGCAATTAGTCTGATGGCTAAAAAGCTCAAATTTGGTCTTATTGTACCGTAAAAAACCTTCTTCCAGCTGAATTCATAATTCTCCAAATGACTTCTGGTTAACTGTAGCCAAGATGTCATATGCATTTTTTAACCCTCTACCGCATGGTGTAGCCATATGGCAACATACTCTTTGTGTTCATTTCCTTGCCACTGTCTCTTTAAGAGAACATTCTCGTTTTTTTTGTTGGAAAGAGAAGACCTTAGTTTAGCCAATGATGTGCTTTGATTAAGTCACATGACATGCAGTTTTTTTGTGTGGCGAGATTTCTGACAGACTGCTGTCTCTTGTCGGTAGTTGCTGAAAGCAAACTAAAACGTCAGTAACAAACAAGGACCAGTCCGTGTCACTTCTACAAAAAAAATCTAAAACGTCACTGTTATGATGTTATGATGACATATTCACCTCTCAAAAAAGTTTTTATTAAATTAGTTTTTGGTAAATCATTCAAATGTATGTGTTGCCAAGTGGCAACACTGTGCAATAGTGGAATGACATTATTACAATAGTTTATGGGTGATGTCCATAGTCTTCCTCTCAAGAGATTGCATAATGCTGAATTTTCATGAACTGCAATGTTTTTGGTTTTATGTCAATGTTTTATGATACATGATATACAGTATTATATTTGTTTTAACTGTATACATTTGCAGTTTAAATAATATTCTTGAAAAATGTAATGAAATTAAAACAAATATAAATCATTGTTCAGCAAAAAAAGAATAGAATAAATAAAAGCACAAGTTCTTGGAAAGTATGTATAAGGTGTCAATTATAAGTAAGTACTGTGTTAAAGCTTATAATAGCACCAATTGAATCAACACAAACAACATTTCTGAGGAAAAATATTAATTATAAGTAAGCTTACACTTATTCTAAGTTAGATCCACTATTGTATGCTGTTGCCGTATGGCAACATATCATAAAGTACCTTAAAAAAATATTTTTTTCCACATTTTTTTTTACAGCACTTCAAGTTAAGCCATTCTTAGAAAAGAAAAAGATTCAAATATTTTTTTCTATAGGTCTATCATAATGCGTGCGGTAGAGGGTTTTAACAGTGGCTGTCTCTGCCACTTAATAAAACTGTAAGTGGTGAAGCACCTGGACAACAGTTGTTGAATGCATGATTTCTCCAAACTCTGCCTGTAATTCCATCAGATTTGTCACTGGTCTCTTGGTGGCCTCCCTCACCAATGTCCTTCTTAGTCACTGAGTTTTTAAGGATCATTTACACACCTTCACTATTACAAACTGTGTAAAACAAAAATACAATAAATGTTTCTACAACACTTTCTCACAAAATGAAAGTCAAAGTTACAAGTTACAAGACAAAGGAGAACCAGAGGCATTTGATGATACTTATGTCAAACCTACGGAAGGCAATTTCATGTAAGTCAGAATGTATTTTTTGGTGTTTTAGTCCTTACAGGTTTGGAACTACAACATTTTTTATTTTGGGGTGAATTCTTCTTCTTCTTTTCCCAGAGCTTTTTAAACTCACTGTCCTTTATGAAAATGAATACTCTCAGTTTTTCACTAATGTAAGTCATTTTGAAGGCTGTTTGAGTGCAGAACTAATAAATGATGACAGCATGCTGACATGCCTCATCTATCAAATTCATGTCAGCAAATAAAAAAGATGAATGAACTCAAATCTTTTTATTTTCTTAGAAATGTTGTCATACAGTATATGTGTTTCCCAATAAGACGACTTTAGTTACTTGCGTGTTTTCTCTTTAAGCAAAGAGCACATTTGGAAAATAGGTTTGAGACCTGTTGCTTTAACAGTTTAAAGCTGGACTTCTGGGCATGTCCTCAAGAAAAATTACGATATACTCTCCACTGTTCATTTCTCTCCTACCTGATCATTCCCACATTTCTCCTGGAGTCTGGCTCCGTATCAGTTCGGTATTATTAGCACGACTCAGAGCTCCTCTGGAGAGCAGCTGGCTCTGGGCTATCACCGACAGACACTCTTGACAGATAAAACAGCACACCCTTGCCATAGGATTTCTGTAGTTTTCTCAATGCGGTATCATGTATCACATGATGGATCTGACCTTGTAATTAAGACTATGGAACATTAATTAATCATTCGGTTTTGTAGGAGGCATGGAAAGGTTCATGTCCTTTATAGAACCTGTTCAGAAATAGAAAGAAAACTGATAAAAGATATTCAAACCAATGGCAAAGTTAAAAAGTGGATTTTTGAATGGCTAGAATGCATTTTTCTGACATTTATTTTATTGGAATTGAGTCCTGACATCTTTATTCCAATCAGAGCCATATGAAGTTAAACACCTTTAAAAAGGAGTATTGGCAAGTCTCCCTCAGCTGCTTTTAGTTATTTGATACAGAAAAAATATTCAGGATCAATGAACACCAATAATTCAACATTTTCAAAGGCATATATACTGTATAATGTGGGTTTAATTAAGTGTATGAACTAGTAATGGTGTCAAAGATAAAATGATAAATTAGGTTTATAAAACCTTGCATTTGTTCTCTCTAGACTCTTTAACCTGGACTTATTTCACATTGCCATCCTCAGTATATTCTTCTCCTCACGGGTAAAGGCTCATTTACTGTGGGCCACTCTTCAGTCCCAGCATTGGTTTCTGCATTACAACAACTGTCCCCATTCCACCCAGTTAGATCCATACCTTTTATAAATCATTTACATCACATCTAACATGCCATCTCTTACCCGGACTGGAAAAATCCCCTGTGGAACATACTTGGAGGGTTGACATGGCAACTGGAGTCTCATGGTTTCATTATATGTAAGTCTTCGCTGGAAGAGTATGGTGAGCAGGGTAATGAGGAAGGCTGCCTGGGGACCGGTGAGAAGGTCACATCTCTGGAGGGAGCGTGTGGTGTTTGAGTCTTCTAGCAGCATGGGATCCGTTAATGATGCAGGCGTTTTAAAACGCTCCCTTAAGTTCTATTGGTGCTTTGGTATTCCTGCTGAGAAGCTCTTCTCTTTATCTGTGTATGTAAAAAACTTGCCAAGCATATCACGTGAATAAATAATGGATATTGATCTTCTTTGCATGGCATCATTTAAGAATGTATATTCTGAAATGACTCTATAAAAAGTTAAATTCTTTAACTGATAGTTTCATACCCAAGATGCCTGTAGTTTGGTATTATTAATCATTTCCCATTAGAACAATAGCTCAGTAAGGAAAATTGTAAATCACTTATTGCATAACAACTGTACCACAGGCATGCAATCTATAATCCATATAGACTCTAAGTGAATAATGTAGTCATTTGGAGAATTTGATGAATTAATTGATTTGTTTTCACAGTTGAACTGCTTACACATTGTATTGTGAGGGAATGAGATTTAAAAAAAAAAAATGTTCAGAGTCGACCAGATGTTTTTGTTCTCTGCTGATATTGCACACAGATTTCAGTACAGCTGTGAATTTTCTCAGTAGTAACAAATTGATCCTCCTTCTTGGACATCCTAGACAAATGTTAAGAAAATGATATGGCTTGTTGGGGATATTGATGAATTCACTGATTTCCACTTTTGAACTGTTCAATGCATGCAACCCCAACTGTTGCCAAATTACTCTAGGACAAATTTCCCAGGGTTGCTGAATTGAATAAATGTTTGTTATCAACTCTTATTAGTGATGTAAATAATATATTAGCTCAAAACAAACATTGAGTATAGAGAATATTTGTCTTGACCACCAAATATGATCATCTTTTTCTGTGAAACCCTCTTCCTAAAATATAAAGGCAGCAAGCTATATACATTTTTATGTATAATGACCCATGTGCTGTCACCTCACGTCATGTGCATCTGGGCTAAAACGTTGCACTTGAACACACCGCAAAACCAATGGCCAACTAAATGTACAGTTTTCGACTGAATGAGAGGAAGTACTGTAACAGCAGCCTATGGGCCAGATTTACTAACAGCTTGCACCAGCATAAACCTTCTTTTGGTGTTAAAATAGTACTGTCAGGATTTACTAAAGAAGTGCAGGGATAAAATTAGTGCTAAAAAGGTATGGACACAGTTAGGCTATTTTTGCGCCTGACCTTATTGAACATGCATTTGCAGGAGTTTCCTTTCAGACGCAAAGTTTATGGGAGGAGAGTATTAAAATGAATCACGCAACGTGATTTACTTTGTGTCTGTCAAATTACTGGTATTTGCGACATTATTTAATGCCCAAAAAAGGCATGTCTTAAACTATGTTGCGCCTGTGTTGTAAGTAGATCACCCGCACCCGATGAGCATCGGCTCTGCTTATTTACGACTACGCTAATTTGCTCTGCAAAGTTTTGACACTTTTGAATAGGAATCATATTGATCACTTATCAGTCATGAAAATAATCATGTACGCAATCATGAAAATATTTGCATATTACAATGCTTAAGATGATACAAAATTAGAACAGCCTTCTATGTTTATCATTTGCTTTATCCCTTTATTTCATTTTATTTATTTATTCATTTATTATTATTATTTTTGCACTGGTTCGCTAAACTGCAGCCAATCAGAGTGAGCTGACAGGTTCTCAGGGATGGCCCAATGTTCGCGACGACTGACCGCTGACTTGGCGTGTCACAACCTTTAGTGTGGCATGATTCTGTCTGGCACAATATCAGAATGATGTATGCCTTCACACAGATTTGTAAAATGATCACATCAAAGCATCAATTAGCACACCACCATGCAACTTCACACCTCTAAACTGATGGACCACATTATCTCAACACAAGCTTGAACATGGCCAGTTTCATGAGCTCTTTAATCATAGCCCTGTCACACCATAACTTGACCATGGGTGAGTCTCGCTAATCAGCTATAGTCATGGGTTACTGCCAGTTCAGAGTCTTATCGACAGCAGTAAAAAATAACAGCACCTCTGGCAAACTGCCACTTCCAGCTGTCGGCCAGGGGCCCGAAGGCCTGCTGTGGCACAGACTGACAGAGAAGGTGCTTGTTTCACACAGGATATGAGATGACGGTGTGAAATACGAGCATAGAGATGGTCCCATCTAGTTATTGAGGAACACTAGAGTTTGGATTAAAAGAAGTATTAGGCACAATGAAAGTGCATGGTGACAAGTGGCTGTCAAGCTCCGAAAAGGATGCAGACAAAAAGTATTATCCATTGCAGTTTATTGTGCATGAATGCAACTGAAGATGAGAGATATTGACTGGCAAGCTGTTATCTGAATGACTGCTATTTGTGGACTAGCAACATGTAAACAATAACTTGATATCAGCTTATTAAAGCTACACTGCATCTATTTTTTCTTGTAATCTATTGATCAGAAAGTCCCTCAGCAAGACATCATGACCTCATGTGGCTTTTAAAGTACGATGATCAATAATCACATTACAAATGCTTCCATTTCCAGCCATGATGGTGAGTTAAACACAATCACAACTTTAAATACAGCTATTCTTATCTGAAGCAGAGAAGCAAATTATATTTTGCTGTTAAATTTTCAATCGCTGATTAAAATTAAGCTAATTTCTATGATACAAGTGACATAATCACTGCAGTTATGGACTCTGCCTGTAGCAGTGTTATTTAAAGCAAAGATGACTCAGGTTTTAAACCTGAAAATGAGTGTTAATGTTGTAGCACTCCAGCTTTAAAAAGACACTTGGATGAAAGCCATTAATTCCTGAGCTTCTCAATGCACCCAATAACACATCTGTAGTGGACAAAGTAGGGGAAACTGAAATAAAAGCAACGGTGTGAAGGACATAATGAAAGTACACAGGCACTTATGTCTATTAACCTTCGAATCGCTATGAGGGTCAGTCAAGGACCATGAAGAAAGCATTATTATCAAGAACTGAATTAAAAATGGATTTTATATTCATTCATACATAGTTTAAACTGATGTGTGCTATAAATGTAACCATTATTTTGATCTTTGAACTCTCCCTGAACCTAACATTCATATTAACACTAAATTAGTAAATAGTCTTCAGAGTCAGCTTCTAGACAGAGATCTACAGATGTCTGATAACTACAGTATATATTAGCTTTATGCCTAATCAAATACCACATTTTAGAAATGCTTATTTAAAAAGCTTAGGATAACTTTATTTTAAGTTAGTATAAGTATATTAATTGAAATGAGGTGGATGAATTTAGTATGATAATGAGAAATTAACCTGCCCATTTTAAATTATGGAGCTAAAAAGTAAGTCTAGTTCCACAGAGGAAAAAAAGGAAGAGGTTCAAGACACTTTCAAGCTCTTTAATTTCAAAGAGGTGTCAGAACTATTTCTTTAAACATTTTTAATAACACTACCATTTCTACTTTAATAACAGTACCACGTAGTTAAAGATCAGTGATTGATACACATGATTAAGTAGATCAGATGTTCTCTGAGGTAAATTACTTCAATTTCAGGGTTTGAATTTACATTAAACCTGTCATTTGAAGTTCCCATCATTGAAAGGACTGGATTAAAAAGCAATACTTTTTTACTGTGAGATATATGATGAGAAAAAAAGCTACAGGCACTTTCAGATTTCTAAACCTGTAAATTTGCACTTGCTGAAACCTTTATTTTCACATATTGTTTTTTCTTTATTTACCATCCACTGAGTATAATTTACAGCAAGTGTAACTCATCCACAGTAGCAAAAAAACCACCACAGCAAAGTGTTCGTTTGGAAATCTGAGCGACATAGAGCTTTCTGATACTTTGTGAGGCTGAGCGAGCTGCCTGCAGAAATGTCACGCTCTCTGGCTGTGAAATCCAACTCCTCCTTCTCCTTTTTCTGGCTAAGCTGCTACGATGAAAAATATTGATTCACCATGGGGACACACAACAGCCTTATCTGCCCGAACCTTTGTGCTCCACAGGCTTTACCCATCAACCCCTGCACAGCCTCATGGGTTTATTGCAGAAGTCTTTAAGCGCCACATGCTGCCTCCTGTGGACATTAAAGCAACTGCAGCAACAGTACTTTGTGAACACTACTCACCAAAACAAAACAGTACTGTATGTCAAATCTATCTATCTATCTATCTATCTATCTATCTATCTACCTATCTATCTATCTATCTATCTATCTATCTAATCTTGCATTAAGAAGTTTGAATTATTTTATAATAGGCTTATATCTAAAATTACATTGATTAGTAAGTTTTAAGTTAATACCATTTTTAGTGGAAAACATAACGGTGTTTTACAAGCCTATTCACATATAAGAGCTAGGGATGCACCGAAATGAAAATTCTTAGCCGAAGCCGAAACCGAACAAAATTAACACTGGGCCGAAGGCCGAAAGCCGAATACTGAATACTGAACACGGTTTTTCGAGTTTTTTTCCCCATGTATTTTGCCAATGTTTTTTTTCACCATTGCATAAATTAAAAAGCCAAAATGTGCTTTTTACTGTTTTGTCTTGCTTTTCAA